>NC_134702.1:136418781-136718781 GCF_043290135.1 Rhipicephalus microplus | reverse complement strand
CAAAACATGAACAGAAGCCAGCAGAGCCACTTCTCAACTTGTTTTGTTCAGACTGTTAGGAAAAATGTTGGTAGATTTGAAGAATATTTATGCAAACTTGATGGTTGAGATGGTTCAATAAGCTAATAAAATCAAACGCCGAAAACTGTCCACACTGCCCGATGATATCACTATAGGAGCATAGTTTCTACTGATCCCACAAGCTGAGAGAAAGCTTCATGAATTTGCTGGAAGTTCCGATTTCAATAAATATTGCGAAATTTTCACCTTTTAGGCAGGTGTCGAAAGTGAGATTTGGGAATGCCATTGTTTAAGCTCCTATATGTGCATTCAATTGGCACAGCTGGCATAGGACTTTCTAGGAGGAGATGGTGTCGAAGTTAAAAAATAATTATCGCTATGAATTTGAATTCAGACTGCACCTGATCAAATAGCCGCATGCACTTCGAATAATTTCGCGAATTTGAAACTATGTAGGAAGCTTAAAAAGCTTTTCGGACTTCGACCTGTGAGTCATCATCAACGTCATCATCATCATCATCATCAGCCTGAATACGTACACTGCAGGACAAAGGCATCTCCCATGTTCCACCAGTTAACCCGGTCCTGTGCTTGCTGCTGCAAATTTATACCTGCAAACTTCTTAATCTCATCTGCCCACCTAACCTTCTGTCTCCCCCTAACACGCTTGCCTTCTCTTGGAATCCAGTTAGTTATCCTTAACGACCAGCGGTTATCCTGTCTACGCTCTACATGCCCGGCCCATGTCCATTCCTTCTTCTTGATTTCAGCTATAATATCCTTAACCCCCGTTTGTTCCCTAATCCACTCTGCTCTCTTCCTGTCACTTAATGTCACACCTACTATTTTTATTTCTATTGCTCGCTGCGCCGTCCTCAATTTAAACTGAACCCTCTTTGTAAGTCTCCAGGTTTCTGCTCCGTAGTTAAGTACTGGAAAGATACAGCTGTTATATACCTTCCTCTTGAGGGATAGTGGCAATCTACCTGTCATAATATGAGAGTGCTTGCCAAAAGTGCTCCACCCCATTTTTATTCTTCTAGTTACTTCAATCCCGTGGTTCGGCTTCGCGGTTATTACCTGCCCTAAGTAGACATAGTCTTTCACAACCTGAAGTGCACTATTACCTATCTCGAAGCGCTGCTCTTTTCCGAGGTTGTCGTACATTACTTTCGTTTTCTGCAGATTCATCTTAAGACCCACCTTTCCGCTATCCTTGTATAACTCCGCAATCATGAGTTGCAATTAGTGAATATAATTGCAATTATATTCTGAGCATTTCTCTATTACCTGATTGATAGTATGAATGTGGTCGATTGTTGAGTAGCCTGTTCGAAATCCTGCTTCTTCCTTTGGTTGATGGAATTCTAATGTTTTCTTTACTTTGTTAGCAATTACCTTTGTAAATAGCTTGTATACTACAGAGAGCACGCTAATCGGCCTGTAATTCTTCAAGTCCTTGTCATCTCCTCTTTTATGTATTAAGATGTTGTTAGCGTTCTTCCATGACTCTGGTACCCTTCCCGTCAGGGAACAACTCGTAAACCTGATGGCTAGTTTTCTAACATAATTTTCCTCTATCTTTCAGCAGATCTGATGTTTCCTGATCCTCACCAGCAGCTTTGCCTCTTTGCATGTTCTCCATAGCTTTTCTGACTTCTTCTATTATTACTGGTGGGGTGTCATCTGGGTTACTGCTAGTTCTTATAGTATTAAAGTCGTGGTTGTCCCGGCTACTGTACAGATGTCTGTAAAACTCCTCCGCTATTTTAACTATCCTATCCATATTGGTAGTTAGTTTGCCTTCTTTGTCCCTTAGTGCATACATCCGATTTTCGCCTATTCCACGTTTCCTCTTCACTGCTTTGACGCTTCCTCCGTTTTTCAGAGCGTGTTCAATTTTCTCCATGTTGTATTTTCTTACATCGGATACCTTACGCCTGTTAATCAACTTCGAAAGCTCTGCCAGTTCTGTTTTGTCTGTTGTACTTGAGACTTTCATGATTTGACGCTTCTTAATGAGATTCTTCGTTTCCTGGGAAAGCTTGCCAGTGTCCTGTCTAACTACCCTGCCTCCAACTTCCACTGCACACTCCGCAACGATACTCGTCAGATTATCATTCATTGTATCTATGCTAAGGTTGGTTTCCTCATTAAGAGCCGAGTACCTGTTCTGAAGCGAGACTCTGAATTGCTGTACTTTCCCTCTCAGTGCTAGCTCATTGATTGGCTTCTTGCGTATCAGTTTATGTCGTTCCTTCCTCAAATCTAGGCGAATTCGAGACCGTACCATTCTATGGTCACTGCATCGTACCTTGCCAACCACTTCCACATCCTGCACGATGGCTGGGTGTGCACTCATTATAAAGTCTACTTCGTTCCTATTTTCGCCATTAGGGCTCCTCCATGTCCACTTGCGGTTTCCTCGTTTTCGGTAGAAGGTATTCAAAATCCGTAAATTTTTGCGTTCTGCGAATTCTACTAGTAGCTCTCCTCTGGCGTTTCTAGTACCGATGCCATATTCTCCTACTGCCTGGTCTCCCGCCTGCTTCTTCCCTATTTTTGCATTAAAGTCTCCCATCAGTATTGTATACTGTCTTTTACCTTACTCATTGCCGATTCCACGTCTTCATAGAAGCTTTCAACTGAAGTGTCCTCATGGCTGGATGTAGGCGCGTAGGCCTGTGCCACCTTCATCTTGTATCTTTTATTCAGTTTAATTACGATACCTACCACCCTTTAATTTATGCTATAGTATTCCTCTATGTTGCCAGCTATGTTTCTGTGAATTAGCAAACCCACTCCCAGTTCTCTTCTGTCAGCCAAGCCCCGATAGCAAAGGACATGCCCATTCTGTAGCACCGTATAGGCCTTATCTCTACTCCTAATCTCACTGAGCCCTATTATATCCCATTTAACACCCTCTAGCTCCTCGAACAGTACTGCTAGACTTCCCTCACTAGAGAACGTTCTAGCGTTAAACGTTGCCAAGTTCAGGTTCCAATGGCGGCCTGTCCGGATCCAGAGATTCTTAGCACCCTCTGCTGCGTTGAGATCTGACCGCCGCCGTGGTCAGTTGCTTCGCAGCTGCTGGGGACTTAGGGCCGGGAGTTATTTGACATATGCATGTGGGAGGTAGTGGCCAGATACTGCACCAGGGTGGCCAATCCTTCTTTGGTGAGGGAGTGCGTTCCCGGAGGTGGTTACCGGTGAGGCCGCACACCAGGCCTCGTAATGCAGTCCCATCACCACGCGGATTTTTTTTATCCGGTTGGGAACTGCGCAGCACCGGGATTTGAACTACGGACTTTTTGCACGCGAGGTGGATGCTCTAACCACTACGCCATCGCTGCATTTAACTGTGAGTTAATTGACAATAAAAAATCGGTTATGGGAGAAGAGTTCTTACCGAAATAAATACTTGTGCACTTTTTGTAAAGAACGCATAAACTACTTAGTGTCTTTTGTAATGTTATCTATGTGTTAGTTTAGAACGTCGATGATATGCGAAGTGGTATACATCATGAAAGGAGCAATTTCATTTAAAGATACAATAGTTAAAGAGAACACGACCGTAATAGAACAAGTCAAGAAGTTTCTACTCGACCAAAGCTCGGTAGACTGCTTTCTACAGCCATGACAATGTTCCTTATCGCCACCCACCTGCAAGAAGAGAGCACGAGCCTACGTCGTTCATAGTTGTTTTTAATTTTCAGGAGTACGAACTCGGCGTGATGATGAACTTTACTCAGGTGGACTAGGCGATACCGACTACACAAACGCGCAACCAGCGGAGCTTATAGATGATGGCACGATGGACACAGCAGCACAACTAGGTGGCATTCAACAAGCTTCTTTAGGTGATATTGAAGTTCCACGAGGAGCTAATCAAGGGCAATTTTTCATGCCGTCACTGGCTCGCTCCTCGCATTATGGTCAGGTCAGTAAAGAAGACACGCCCAGTGGACGCTACGCTACCCCCCAACGAAATAAAGGAACAATTGATGGGTTGGATACCGACTTCCGGAGCCAGCCACCGCCTGATTTCGAAATTTATTCTGACCCTAACGAAGATACTGAAAGCCAGAAAAATGAACAATCACAATTCCCGAATGAAGATGGCATGAAAAGAGCTGAAAGACGAGGACTTGGTGTACGCGCGCCTTCAAGAGCTTCCGGCCGCGTCGGTAGTGCTGAAACTGATGGAAGTGAATCTGGTGGACGCTTGCTACTTGGACGAACAGGTGGTGGCAGCCAAGGAGATTAACAAGGCCAAGGATCTCAAATAAGAGGGCAATACAATCGCCATCACGAGCGCCGTCCTAATGTCGCTGGGAAAAGCCAAGTGCGAATGCGCAACATCTTAGGAGCGGTAAGTTCTAGCGGCAAATGAGTAAACATACTTATTAGGTGAGACAGCACTCTCCTTATTCAGAAATGGAAGACTTACCATTATTTCCCACCCTTTTCTTAGTCGCTAAATGCTCATACACCTACTGTCAGAGTCGTGCTTCAAATTGCCCTGTTTTTAATCCTCAAGCTTGATTAGAACTATTAGGCAATAAATGTTACTTTTCCTTTTCGCACACGTCTTATTTTGTAGAAGAATGCATTTACCATTAAACAGCGCTAGCTATGTGCATTGTCGTTACCACTACTTTTTATATGGTACTTTTTCAGCAAGCCCGCCGCAGTGGTCTAGTGGTTAAGGTACTTGGCTGCTGACCCACAGATCACGGGATCGACTCCTGGCCGCGGCGGCTGCATTCTATATGGAGGCAAAAATGCTGTCGGCTCGTGTGCTCAGATCCGGGTGCGCGTTGAAGACCACCAGGTGGTCGAAATTGCCGTAGCCCTCCACTGCGGCGTCTCTCACATTCATATGGTGGTTTTCGGACGTTAAATCCCGCATAATAATGATACGTTTCTCGGAACTCTCTAAAAGTGAACAAAGATACAACCTTCTGATTATATAGAATCGCGGCAATACAATTTTGTCAAGAAGTTAAATTTAATAAATTCACAAGCTAGTGTAAATAGGGTTGAGTTGAATTATTCTCTGTATGAAGGCTTGGTGTACCACGAACTTGCACAAATACATTAAAACGATGCTTTCTGTATGTTACTAATTTACTGTATTCATATTCAGGTAGCCCTGGCGATATATATCTCAATACCGGGCTATTTAAAATTATTCATGAGCGCCAACAAAATCTCTCATTCGATAACTTGCTTTAAACATGAAATACCAATTTTTACTTTTTTCTCCAGCATTGCGAATATAAGAATAGGGCTCTTTCACAATATGTTTTTTTAAAAGTATCGTTCAATATTTTTCAATGCAACTAATCAAATGTCAGGTACTTATGCCATATCTCACACAGCCAGGACATTTGCAGTCAGCTTGTGAATACTGCTGCTACACGCAGAAGCTCCTATAAAGATTCAAATTATGAAGAGAGTTCTTGTCAACATTTTCGACTCCAGATTTAATAAATATTTTGTTGAGACATGTATTTATGGAAGCATAGCTTACGCCATGCCTTCAGAAACATCGGAAAGTGAGGATGTTGCCCCTATCATAGGCCTGAGTGCAATTGTGCCTAAAAAACTGATTCAAACTTACTCAAGTCTTTAGTACAAGCCAATCCCTGCGGTCCCCAAAGGTTACCTTCGACTATGCCCTGTTTATGTTAAGCATTTGCCTGTCGCTCTGCTTACAGCACCAACAGTTGAAATCGAGAGTTTGTCGCAAACCAATCTGGTCAAGATGAAACATATAGGAAGAAAAGAAACGCACCGAGAAAAGAAAAATCCTAAAAAGAAGAAAAAACTGCGTTTCCCTCAAACGTCATTCTATTTTTCAAGCATTATTTCTTTGGTGCACTTTGTTTCCCTCATCAGTGGCAACAGTCTCCCTCTCAACCAACTCTTTGAAACGGGTGTCTTACTTAAGCATCCCGATGGGACGTATGTTTGAGTTGTTTCTTTAAATCACTCGCGTTTCGCAGGCTTCATCACATAATCCCCTCTTGATCTACTGCTTAAGCCAACCACAATGCCCAAGCTTCTTATCCCTCCTCTGATGAGAATTCCTCCTATCTACATTTCTACTTGATCGTTTTTTACAGCTTAACCCCGCCAGCAGGGTCGTGGCAAAGATACGCATAAATAGCGTCATTCTCAAAATGTACTGAGCCACGTGTCGCGATACAATCTCTATCAAACTCTATCAAACACAAACTATATCAGACACAAACTCTATCGTTAACGCTGTTTGCCTTAATTGAAGGTAAATCAGACACACTGGTCATAATAAGCTTTGAGATGGGTTTGTGAGGACTGGAGAACATGAGCTATAAAAGAACCCTATTTTTTCATGACATGGCGTGCTCATTTAGAGAGACCAATTAGTTTTACCACTCAAATACTCTTTCGGCATGAAAAAGGATGCACCACTGCCACTTTCAAATAATAATATAAAGCTGTTATATTTTTATACGAGGCAGCCATGGTCGAGCACAGTAACTCAATAGTAAAGTAGGCCTTCTTTATGGCTATCATATTTTTTGTCACTTTTGGCAGAACTACAACTTCTCGTTCTTTCCTTTCCTCCTCTCCTCCTTGGCAGAAATATGCTGCTGCCAACAATCACTTTGTTGAAGAATGTACTGGGTTTTAAAAAGTTTGACGTAGAGCATTTGAGCCCGAGCTTAAATTTTTAACCTCTTTAGAGCTTCTTTCTGTCGGTAGATAGGTACGATATATAATATGAGTTCTTCTTTAGAGTTAGTATACAAAAAAGTATAGCATTATTGATTGTGCAATCACAAGTTCAATAACTACGTGTTAATTACAATGAATGGTTGTAAATATACTATAACCCATTCCACACGTCTACTCTCTCTAAACCTGGTCTGCAGTACTTCGGCTTGGAATGGTGTGCATCTCACACTTTTATAGAGAGCCGACCATAATGCAAAGTGCGAAGGGCTACGAAGCTATTTTGTTATCGAGCGGAAATCAGGAGTTGTGAGCATTTGAATGCAACTAATTTTTTTTTGTCGTTCCACGAAGGAATGGCTGATGAACAGTACTCGAACTTGGACAACTGCAGCACGTCCAGCGAGGGCCCCTGGATAATAGACCATAAGTTGGATCCATCGCCGTCATCAGACCTTGGCTCACACGGAGCTGTATTTACCAAAACAGCCCATAGCTTCGTACACACACTGCAACAAATTTCATATTTTCGGTCTAGCCAGAACATCAATGCATTTACGCATCTGACTAATACGAACGCTAATGCCGCGTAACCATTCCGTGTTCAAAGCTCTGGACAATAAACGTCTTATACACCAGGAACCTTGGTTTGTGTTTGTTTTCTTTTTCAATGTGTGCAAGCGTTTCTGTAAAATACGCTGTCATCTTGACTTGCATGACTCTACAAAGAAAGCATAATAATAGTAGTGAAGGCACACTGGTAAAATTTGTCTAGATCGTGGTAGTCATCAGAACAATGCATAAGTCTGCACTAAACTCAAAGACAAAAGTATGGTCGGATACTTGTTTCCCACCTTTCAAACTATTTCGAAGAGCTTCACGAGCACTGCCAGTCAGCAGACTAAATAGTGATTTCGTTTTCTCCATTGGTTTCCTCTTTACAAACGCTTTGTAATTATTGCTACCCGTTTCTTCAGAAATTTCCTGTAAAATAATTACAATCAGTGCTGAGCATCTCACAACTTCCCGCTGTTCGCATATGAACTGATCTGCACGCAAGTGCAGTCGAAAACGTGTTTAGCGAAGTGAAGTTCATGTATTGCATATGAGCGTACAAGCGACGACATGCAGAATGGATATGCGACTACAAGACAACACATGGTAGGAGGCAACTCAGAAATGATAACGCTGGTAGCTATAACAATCGAGAGGGAGAAACTTAGTCACCGGAGATACATAACCCTGCTGGTGTTACGTACATGTAAAAAAAAAGAAAATTCCAGAAGAAAACGTTGTGCTGATTTTGTGCATATTCAGATGTTTCCTTAGGATCCATTGAAATGACGGCGCGCAGCAGCTGCAGCAGTGGTGAATTGCTATCTGATATTTGCTTTGTACAACTTTGTGTTATTACAGCCAAAATCGTTTGTTTTATTTATTACGAATATCAACACCTAAGAAAATGAAAAAAAACATAAATGTCTCTGCTTTATGAAAAAACTTTCTGAAGTACAGAATCTTTTAAAACTTTTACGAAACCTTCGACAGCACTTCTAGTAAAATAAACAACCAAGCAGTTCACTAGTAACAGCTCGTAGATGACTCAATCAGATGCTCGAGAAAGAATGCAGAAGACGTGCTGCTACATTGCCGGTAGACAACGTTAAAACCGACTAGCCTGAGCTGACAACTTTTCCCAGCACTAACCATGGATTTCTCATGAGCAGCTACTAGCACTCCGCAAAGTTTATAGTATTACACTCAGCACAATAGATAGAAAATACAAACTTCTATTCCAGAATTGTTGAAAAAAGTAGTGCACTTATCATCGACAGTTCCATGGCTATCACTGTCATAACCATAGCTCGTTTCTTCGTCTATGTAAAGCCCTGCGGAAATCATCCTCTTAAATTTCAACGAGGAACATAGCACTATTACGAACTTTTATGGCAGTATCAGTGTGGGTATTCTCTGGGCACATACAGGTTGTCGCGGTTCACCAGGTCCACGTGGCCTGCATGTGAACGGCTTGAATGACTGAAGATACATAAGAAGTGGGTAGAACGTCTGGTCACAATATAAAAAACATCCTGTGTCTACGCTCTTTCACGTTCTGCGAGAGCGACTACTCAATGAAGCCATTCGAACTTTTCACTATCTTCTTTAAAGAGTTTTCCACACAAAGAAGAACACAGAACCTAAACACCCGTGCGCATGCCTTGCAAAATTTTTTTAGACAATAAACTTGCACGTTTTTAACTCTTTCCAGAACGACTGGCACCCCAAGTAACCACCTTTTCTTAATTTTTTTTTCTCTGAAACACAAGATGTTCATATGTTGGATTTTCACTGCGGAAATGTTGTAGGCCCGTGTGCTCAGATTTGGGTGCACGTTAAAGAACCCCAGGTGGTCTAAATTTCCGGAGCCCTCCACTACGGCGTCTCTCATAATCATATAGTGGTTTTGGGACGTTAAACCCCACATATCAATCAATCAATCATGGATTTTCACTAGCGCATTGCTTGAAACTTCGAAGAGTTAGACATAGACGATGCTACTTTGTTTGGGCTTGAATATAGCGTGTGGCGTGTACTTTATTTCGGCTGCGGTGCACCTCAAGGTGCGCTAGATGGTGCACAAGATATATTTTGATAAACATAAAAGTATGCGCTGTTCCTATTACGTTGATAGGGCAGGAAAGCATGACGTATGAGTGGCTAGCGGAAAAGAGCAGATCGTATGAGTGGCTAATGCTAAGGAATATAGAAATAAAGAGCTGTATTTGGTCCGTACAGAGTGCCATATCACGGAAGTTGGTAGTAACCCGAGCATGAAGAGTTTTAGTTGGCTGGTTATCCATAATATGGGAGTGGCGGCTGTGAGCACACCGATGATATTAGAGAGCGATGAATGATGTTATGCACGCAGCTCGCTCTCATTGGCCACTAACACACTAAAGAGCACCATAAGCAATATAATATCATCGTCCTCATCATCATCATCATCGTGGCTGAGGCTTACATGAGTAAAGACGTGTTATTTCGTGCCTCGGTATCATCTCTAAGGGATTCTTGCCCATCCACTGTCCAGTGCGCAGCAATATTTATTCTCGAAGTTGGAACTTTCCTGAATTAGCGATCCATAATATATACCTTACGCGTAGTCGAGCAGGTCACCTTTAGTTCACGTACACGATTGACGCTCCCTTAACAAATGTGCTATGATCTGCCTTTATTATCGTACAAGAGTCGATCATCATGTCGCAGAGTTGCTAATACTGAAAAAATATAGAAATGAAAAGCTGTACACGATCTGTATACATTTAACACCGTGATGCCTAAGAGGATCACCTGGTGTGATCACTATGCATAAAGGCTCTTAGCAGGATTACAATATAATATTTTCCATCGTTCTAATGAAGCAGTTTCGCCCTAATTATAGAACGGCCCTCAGGAAGGAGATGAATGGGAGCTATACGAAATGCCCCTTTGCTACTGCGGGAAAAGGAGCACTGCTTTGTGGCCCTTCACTGTGAGTAATCAAAAGACCTTTAGTGCACGGAGGTCACCTCTTTATATAGTTTGAACTAACATTGCCAATATTTGTTTCTTCTGAGGAAAAATTCTTTCTGCACAAGTGTGACATTTTTTTTCAATAAAATGCTGTGCCGCCAAAAAATTACCTTTGTGCAAGAAAGAGTTAAACTGCGCCCAAAAATAGTTGGGGCTCCTGAGCACCAAAATATGTATGGCATGGCGTGAGGAACATACATGTGGGTTATGTATTGTATAATTATCGTAATAGCAGCTAGATACATTCAGAAGTAGTTTCATGTGGGCGAGTTACATGACCTTGCTAGATCAAGTTTTCCCTGCATGTATGGTATATTTTGTAATATGAGTTTCTTCAGCATATTACATAACAGATTGCCAATGCACGCTTGCATGACAATCATGTGAATGTGAATGACGCCTTCAGAAGTATGCCTTACTTTCCCTTGGCGTTAAACAGTGTGGTGTCTGCAGTTCTTCACTGACTGTTTCACATTACTACAACGACTACTACAGTGCGTGGTATCGGCTGGATGGTTTTCATAGGTTGTAAGCAAGTTGAGTTAAGTATAATAAACTTGATTTACCCAATGGTCATGCGTGGGGCTATAGGCTCTCAGAGGCCCACCATTCGATTAACATCTTCTGAGGTCCCCGGCGATGGTGCTGACTCACTAAATGGCCCACTTCTGGCCTTCGGGAGCCCCGCTGAACTGGGAAGCTTCCCTTCACTCAAGAAGGCACGCCGCTTCAGAGGCACCTGCATCTTGCGTCGTCCTTTCTCTTGGCCTCTTCTGTTCTTTTCTGTCCTATCTATTTAGCTGTTGAGAGGTTGATGCCTATATTGCCTTGGCTACTCCATATGAATAAGTTCTGCAGCGAAAAAAATGAAAAAAATATTACCGATCAGTACCCAAAAGTGATCAATAAAAACATAGTAGCACACTAAAACCAATGAAAATATCATTCAATGCACAGTCTTCTTGCAGCAGTTCATATTGTCATAAAATATTCACATGCTTACCTTTCTTTTCTACTGTCAGTATATGCGCTAACACATCATTTCATATATGTCAACCCCTGGATGTCTACCACAGGCCCTTATCCCGTCCGGTCTCCACTAGCAAGTCTGCCAGGAAGATGGTCGCCTTTTTCTGAAGATGCCTCTCAGTGCCAAGGTGTTCGTATGCTTTTCGTTGTGAGGGGGCGTCTGTTCAATTTTCCTAATTTGTTCCTTAATTTTCCTATTTGATTCACGTATTTGACGCATTCAAAACGAATATGGCAAATATCTTCTTCTGCATGACCACAAAGGCATTCCGGAGAATTCGATCAAGGTTTTTTGTGCATGAAACTGTTTGTGTATACTACTTCCAGTCGTAGTCTGTGTATTATTGTCTCTAAGAGTTGTGGGAGGTCTGTCGCTATAAAAAACGACTGTGTGGAATAACTTTATAAAGTATTGATTACTTCATTTAGGGCTATCAAACCCCGTCTCCATCGAACAATGGTTAGCTCCTTGTTTTATGAAAAATATAATATTCGGCACACACATAAGGTTTGCGCAATCCGGATCTTCGTTCAATGTTTTCTTAGCGAGGCTGTCAGCTTCTTCATTTCCCTTTGTTCCAATGTGGTCGACTATCCATTGAAATATGATGTTGTGACCCTGCACTGAGGCATATCCCAATGCCATTTTTGTTCAGTGATCTTGCTTTTTTCATTAGCTCAAGGGCAGGTGAGCTGTCCGTGCATATCACCCCATTTCTTGGACGGAATTCTCGAAGATAGGCTTAACCGCTTCGAAGATATCCACAAATTCTGCTGTCACTGATGAAGATTTGTGTGATAATTTGTAAATTTTGTTTTTCTAAATTTCAGGTATAAAAACTGCAAAAGCCTATTCTTCCTTAGTGCATGATCTATCTGTACATATCTTCGTTTTTCTATGGTGCGTTATATGAAAATGACGCTGTACAATCTGTGCCGCAACTAGAGGTGCTATGCCTGCTTTCTTCTGTATCCCATCTGTTTCACAGATAAAGTTGAGTTTCGGCAGCGTCCAATGTGGTTTTGATGGTTGCCATGGTTAAAATCCTGTAATTACTGTTTGGAATAATTACACACTATCCTATTGTAGCGTGGCTCTCATTTTGTGTTAGTTCACCATATAAAGGATGACTATAATGTTGCGTGAAAATTTAAATGACTTTCTATATTGTTTTAGCTCTGAGTACTGCCAAGAATGGTTGTCGAGCCTCTGCATGCACTAAAGTACTGGACATCGACCGCAGCAACCAACGACATATCCTCAAGGTACTTGCCAATATCAGTGAAGTCTTCTTTTGCTGGAGGCTGGAAGTTCGTTCAGCAGAGGCAGCGAGTAAATTACGATGGGGTGCATCCACACAACCCTTAGGTCCAAGAGCGACTCTGTAGTACCACCCCATTTAGCCCCGCAGACAGGCCGCAGGATTCGAATGGCTTGATTCACTTTCCATTCAAGAAACTGTACATGAGGCGACCATGTTATTTTCTGGTTTAAAATCACACCTAACGCTTTAGGACTTTTTAACATTTGAATAGGCTTGTTTTTCAGAATAATCTGGGAATCTTCAGGTCTTTTCAATGCAAATGATAGTATGGCTGTTTTTGCCAGGCTCAGTGTCATACTTTTTTTTCTAAGAAAGTGGTCTCATGATCCAATTTTGCTTGTAGTTTGTTGGACATCTAAAAACGATGGACCAGGAGTCCATATACTTATATCATCAGCATATACTGAAGATATGACGTTAGGTGAAAGATTGTACGGTAGCTGCGCTATGACTGCATTAAAGAGAGTAGAGCTTAGCACGCTGCCCTGTGGCACTTCTTGGTTGACGACATGGTCTGATGTTGGGCCCTCTTGCGTAACTACAAAAATTTGCCAATACTTCAGGAAGTCAGCGATCCAATGCAGTCTCTTGTACTCGAATCCATGTAACGCCAGGCCTTCCAGAACGTGAATGTGACTCACTGTGTCTTATGCTCAGTGGACATCAAGGAATACAGCGACAGTGATGTTTTCTTGCGCTCGTTGGTTTTCCACATCTGTGACCAAATCCAGAATGCAGTCCATTGTGCATGTCCCTCTTTTGAAGCCGGCTATGCTTTCTGGTAGTAGTTTTTTTATGTCTTGCCATAATAAAATTCGTTCATTGATCATTTTTTCATCACTTTTGAAAAACAACTTGTCAAACGAACCGGCCTAAACGAGTCCAACTGCATAAGGCTCTTTCCTGGCTTTAGCAACGGTACTACTTTTGACATCTTCCAACTTTCCGGAACTTTTTCTTTTTGCCTATTTTCATATAGATGTCCAACAGATGTAATTTTGCTTTCTTGCACAAATTAGCGAGAGCAGCGTATGTAACTCCAGCTGTTCCTGGTGAACTTGTTCGTTTTACTGAAGACAGCACATATCGGAGCTCATCTGATGTGATGCTGTCATTCAGATCTGATGAACTGACTTCAGAGAGCTTCGTTACAACCACCGAAGCTGATTATACTGAGAATTGATATTCGCTCGTTCGAACGGGCTCTCTATTTCGCAGTATTACATCGCAAAATTCTTCGGCAATCATACGTTCGCTAAATACTTGAGACAGCGCTGGATATTGCAGTGGTCTCGAGTGGATTACTGGCGGTCGCAGGGCACGTACCATGTTCCAAGCTTGAGGCGCCGAGGTGAGTGGAGAAAGTGAGGCGAATAAATTCTGCCACCTTTTGGTGGAAAGCTTCTACAAATGGTCTGCATTGCAGAATGTGCTTTCTGTGCAACCTAGAGATCTTCTCAATTTCGCGACCTGCGATATTTTCTTTCAGGTCGGCGTCGTAATGCGCGAAACTGCTCATGCACAGCGTCAACACCCGTATACCCATCCAGAACGGGTACTGTACTAGTAGGTTTTGTTAGAAAATGTTTTATCTTCGATGCATACCTTTCTGTATCATAACAAGGCTCAATAAGTTTTCGCCTCTGCAGTTCTCACAATACTGCCCAATTTGTGATTTTTGTTGTGTGGTTATCTCTCGTTTTTTCAACATTGAGCTATAAATGAATACTTGCAAGTGGTCACTTACTCTTGCATCAACGTCTGTAGTCCAGTCCACTCCAGCCGCTTATTCAGAGGAGCACACAGCAATGTCTAATACGCTGCAGTTTTTATGCCCTCGTAGGAATGTCGGAGAACTTTCCTTAGGTATAGCGTAACCGCGGTCTTTGCATACATTTACTGTAGCAGATCCTCTTACAACACAGCGCTCACTACCCTAATTTTCACGGTGCGCGTTAAAATCTCCACATACTATTATGCGATCATGATCATATCTACGCAGTGCATCTAACTCTACGTATAAAACTTTTGCTTGAGGGTGCACGTAGACACTAAAAACAGTTAAAATAAGGTTACCAAACTGCACCTTGCATCTAACGGATTTCGGTGGATCTGTTTTCGAAGTAGCCACCAGTTTTGTTGGAATATCTCGTCTCACACACATCAGTCTGCTTTTTGCAGCAGGATGTTCTGCTTGGCATACCACATAATTAGAGAAGCGAACGTTAGTGGATCGTCTTCTTTCAGAAATACACAAAATCAAAAACCCGTTCTCAGCGACAAATTTCCAAAACTCTCCACTTTTATTCCGCAAACCATTGCAGTTCCACTGAAATATTGCACTTTTTTGTACCAGTTAAATAGTCCGGTAGCCATAATTACTACAGGATAAGCTGCTTAATATCTAGCAGCAATTTCCCTTCCGGTAAAGAACTTGCTTGTGGCAGGCATCGTAGAATCATTTGAAAAGCCGCAAGGTTTAATGGCAAAATGACTTGCTCGTTTCCAGCTGTCTCCACCGAGATCACATTTCATGAAAAATAGTTCCTCAACAGGTTGATGTGACCCAGCCATTCAGTAGTGGTTGACTCGTTGGCTGTGTCTGGCCGGGCAGAAGGTGCGACTTCAGCATGTTATTACTTCTTTGCCAACGCGATGTTTTGGTGCCGAGTACTTCATTACTGCCGAGTAAGAGCCATGGTGCCACTCTTTCGCATATATTTGTGCCGCAGGAACATCTTCGACTATATTCGCATTGGTCACTGGACCTCTTTGTATCCTATGGTACCCTTTTTTAATCCTCTTTCCTTGTTCAGCCGATGCCAAATCCTCTAAAGAGCAGTTTGAAACGACGCTGAATGTGGACCAGCACAGTTTGCACACTTAGGTTTGCGCTTCAAGGTGCATTCTTTGTATTTATGTGGACCGGCACATACCTTGCATCTCTGGTTTCCCTGCAAGTCTTAGCCTTGTGCCCATATATCTGGCAGCTGTAGCACCTTACAGCCGGCTCAACGTATTTCTCGACAGTGTGAACCGTAAAGCCAAGAGAAAATCTTTTTTTTTTGCGATGGCACGTCATGACTAAACTACAGTGTCACATTTTGCATGGGCTGCGTTGTGGCACATACATCAGCATCTCTTTGGTTGTGTGACTGAGATGCTCATGTGACTGAGAGACCTAGTGGAGCATCTTCAAGATTCTTCACTAGGTCATAGTCACTGTATTCAAGTAGAACATCTGTTATCTTTACTAGGGTCTTCATTTAAGACTGGGGTTTTATCACATGTACAGGCTAGCCAGCCTGACCCTTGATCAGCAGCAACTTGTTTGCTGAGTTCAAAGACTGTACACCAAAACGAAAACTTCCGCCTCTGTTGATTCTTGATGATGTCATTTTCTCTATATTAGCAGTGATTATTTCTTGTGCCAAGCGATTTCGATTCACCTTCGAAAAGGAGTCCTCGGTGGCAATGGATCTGAACACCATCGGTATGATGGGCGACCACCATGCAAGCTCCCTGGTCTTTCTTGGGTGCTTCTGTATCCACCTGTCCTATGTCATTAGGAGAAGATGCCGATGTGGCGTCATTTTTGTTAACCTCTTCTCACTCCTCTGTACGCCTCTTCTTACAATACAAGGCCTCACTGTTCTCTGTATGTTACGTCGCATTGATGTTGAGCCTGCAGCAACATGTCGAGCGGGATGAAAAAGTCCAGCTCCGCTTGGCGCTAGCGGCCTCTCGTTGTCCCCCATAGCCGGGCTTTCGCCAGGTATGTTGCAAGGGACCGCTAAGAGGCAATTTTGAGCTCGATGCGTAGTGAAACACCGACTCATCGCCGTTTAGCTGCCATCTGGATACAGTCCACTAGCCGCGCACACCATAATAAGATCACAAACTCAATATAATAACTGAATTCGGAGAGCGAAATGAAGGGGCGGGATTATTTCATTCACTTTTTATTCTCCTGGTACCTTGTTGTTTTTCGCACATTTCCTAAATACATGCGCCATGTCTTCGCGTTCGTGATCGCACCACGGGAAGCCAGGCGACGGGCGCAGCGTGGGCCACAGGTGGTGCAGTTTGTAGGGGTAAGTGAAAGCGCCCATCTGCAGACGCCTCAAGTCCACCACCTGTGACGCGTCCAGCCAAACGTGAGGTTTCAGATATTTCTTTCGGTTTTTCTGTAGTGCTAACACACCTCATGGTATGTGGCTGAGACTACTTAGGCAGAGCCGTCGGCACACCTCTGCTGCCTTGATACCGCGCTCCCAACTTCAGTTGCCGCCATAACGAAGGTGGTGGTGATGGCGAAACCGGTGGCGTTGGAGCCTGTGACCACTGGCATTCCTCCAGGGGGGTCCAACCCAACAACAGTGGCAGCACCTGCTGTGCCGCGGTGGGTAAGTTGCCTTGCAACGACGTGAGCCCTCTTGTTGTGAGCGGGTGGAGTGCTCGTGTATTTTCGACGTTCGAATTGCTGCTGTTTCTTTTGCGGCTGTTGGTGGTGCTAGCTGCTATGTCACCATGTGTGCAGCGAACCGCTTGAGGGCTTTGTGCGTAATCGTGGTTGACACAAAATCCTCGACCCTGGAGTTAAGCATGCAAGCCACCTCTCCGGACACCAATCCTTCATTAAAGCTTCAAGTCAGTGATTTACAACGCCTAATAATAAAGGTGTCTTCCGCATTTCCATGGAGTACCGCGAGGTCTATGACCACCTCTTTTGAAGCCTCAGTCGACCGCTGCCGTGCCAAGTCATGACCCAAATCTTTCTCGTCGTATAGAATACCTCCGTGGAGAAGCCAGTTGCCACCGCCAACCTCTGTCTGCACTTTTTGATGTCACCGCACACGCTTCTGCCGTTGTTGTAGCTGCAGTAACGGGGCGGTATTTGTGCCCCCACTTTGTTCTCACTTGTTCTTTTCTAGTGGGGATGGTTGTAGTCGTCTCTCATTGTCGTCGCCGGCGGACTGCGGACTGCTGATATGTGACCGCATCGACAACGGGGACACCCTGCTTTCTTCCGCGTTCCTTCAGAATCACCAACGGTCTGCATTTGCGTCGTTGCACGTCATGAATGGGGTGCATGTTCGTGGGAATGTTTTCTTTCCGTATGGCATCCCTGATTTCGGGTAGCACTGATTCCTTCAGGCTTCACGCCACGTGATATTTGTATTCCAAGCAGGCCGAGAATGCGTCAGTGTTCTGCTGCTCGACAACCTCTCGAGCTGTGCAATCCTCTTTGTCTCAGTGACCTCGTTCAGCATGTTGTGCATGCACAGCTAGAGAAGCGAATGGTTTTCTGTGTACTGGGGCACACGCAGTGCTGTTCTGAACACCTTGCGTATCACCACGTTCTGCCTCTAGGTTTCGCTCCTGCTCCAGCAAGCATGTGCGGCGATGTACGCTATGTGACTCAGCGCGTAAGCATTTATTGACTTTGCTACGCTGCGTTCCCTCAGCCCTTACCTTTTCTTAGCTGCCAGCCGCATAAGTAGCTTTATGGCAGGTACTTTCTTTTGCAGTGGCGAAACCAGCTCGCGGTTGGCATTGCTGTCTCCCAGCGAGGGACAGAACACGCATCTTGGACATCATCGGTATTCGGGTGACAATGAAGTTCTGGTACTACTGAATATTTAGGTACATAACGAAACCTACGTCTAATGATGGCTAGCTTACAACCAAACAAATCCACACATCCACAAAAGCACAGTGGAGGATGACCGTCACTGTACCTTGTTCGGCAAACATGAGAAGCCTTATCCGAACGCTTTAGGTTCGGTTCTTCTAGTGCTGCAAAACGTTTCTTTATGCACTTTTATATGTTTACGTTTTAACCATAATTATGACTGTAAAAGACATTCGATAGTGTCCCGTATACATTTCGTGCCTACACAATGCGTCGGTTTCATTGTGCAGGCAAGGAACAATTTTGAAAAAAAATATATTGCCTGAAAGTCAGGTTCCGGACACCTTCGAACTGCCTTACAATGACACAATATGTAAATTGACGCACTTGACGTGCTGCTTTTTGATACATCTCTCAACCTAATGGTGTGCTCTGATGGTCCAAGACACCTTTTTTCCTGTTTGAATGAAGCGGAGAGTAAATGATTGACGGGCTGTGTCACTAAAAAGTATGACAACGTACGTCCTAGTCAGAAAAATACGCTCAGTGTGCGTGGATGGCCATTGCTCTTGCGTGTGTAGCTCTTTTGTTTTCGTTCTGTAGCATCTATTTCTGAAACAAAACAGTTGGAAAGATCACACGCAGCATAAGCAGATTGTTTCGGTCTAGTCACTGACAGTAACGTTTGAATAAAAATAATAAAGGGCAATTGTGGCATGATAGTGCACAGATCATTGCCACTTTCCCAATGAAATACGTTGTTTTGATGAAATATAGCATGCACGCTATTTGATCACCTGAGAATGAAGGAATGCACAATGGAAGGTGCTGCTACACTTAAGCTTGTAAGTCACCTCTGTTGTATGTTCTGAAACAATATATAGAGTCAGAACTTGAATTTGGCAAACTTGATTTGACGAAGAAACTGCCATTCGCATGCAGGAATTTAATGCTGGTAAATATTGTATTTATGAACTGTAAATAACTCGTTTTTAATGGCACAGAATGCAATACACTTGAGAGACAGAAAGAATAAATTGAGAGAAAGGCAGGGAGGACAAATAGAATCATAGCATCCGGTTCGCTACTATGCACTAACGGGAAGGGGAAGAAAGAAAATAAGGAAATGGAGTGAAAGATTGACGCGCAAAAAACAACAAAGCCGTGGTGCTGTAACTATTCAATATACTATTACTACACAGAAAACTCAACAAGGCCTTCTTTGACTGATTTTCTGAACGAAGACAGATCGTGGTAGGATTAGAGCAATGACTGTTCTGACAACGGTCTGTCGTCAAGGAGGGCTAGAAGCTAGCGGCAGTTCGTGCATGTTGATGTGAGTG
Organism: Rhipicephalus microplus; assembly: GCF_043290135.1. NCBI lineage: Eukaryota > Metazoa > Arthropoda > Arachnida > Ixodida > Ixodidae > Rhipicephalus > Rhipicephalus microplus. Next base: position 136,699,132 of record NC_134702.1, on the reverse strand, counting down.
ATCTGATAAAAAACGTTCTCTGTGGTTTCGTCACTGCGGCAATGATCGCAAGCAGAACTGTCTTCTATGCGGATTTGGAAGGGAAAAGATTTGGTGAAAGGGACGACAAGCCACAGCCAGCAAAACACGGTTATCTCAAGCCCCGCCGCGGTGGTCTAGTGGCTAAGGTACTCGGCTGCTGACCCGCATGTCGCGGGTTCGAATCCCGGCTGCGGCGGCTGCATTTTCGATGAAGGCGGAAATGTTGTAGGCACGAGATTTGGGTGCACGTTAAAGAACCCCAGGTGGTCGAAATTTCCGGAGCCCTCCACTACGGCGTCTCTCATAATCATATAGTGGTTTCGGGACGTTAAACCCCACAAAATCAATCAATCAACGGTTATCTCAAGTCGAAAGTTCGCATAGAGGCCGAAGTCCACGAGACGGTTCTATATTATGCAGTCGTGTGTGCCATACGCTTGGTGTGTTCCAGAGGGATTTAAATGTTCATTAGCAACCTCTCGTTTCTTTTTGGCTGCATCAATCCTTGAGAATGGGATGCATTCTTCCACACCGTCTTCGTGTGCAGATTGAGCAGATGCTTCAGCATGTTCATTGCCCAATATTCCGCGTTTACTTGGAAGCCACTGAACCGTGACCACTGAAAGAGGTGGTGGAGCAGCTCTCTGATCTCCAGCACAGCGTTTAATGAGGTCCCCGGCGTAGGGCGAATACCAAAGTTTGCAGTGCGGCCTCGGAGTCCATAAACACGCTCCATTTCTTGGCTTGCTGATGGTAAATTAGTCCAAGTGCGTTACGCAAAGCAGCAAGTTCTGCAGCTATCGCATCAATAGGCCGGAGTTTTTGAGAAAAAAGTGATCACGAATACACAGATTCTTTTTCAACTTTTACAAAAATGGCTTTTTTGGCTAAAGTGGCTATATCACTATAAAATATCTAGCCATTCTACTACAGATACTAGTTTTATTTTGACGAGGCTAGACGCCGCAGTCGTTAACGCTTTTAAATGTGAGATGGCGTTGGGCTGTACTGGTTTGGTGTCCCTGTGTATACATCCACAGAATCGCGCTAGTGTAGAATTAGGCGCTTTCTAACGGGCAAATACTACATCAGGCATCACACAAATGCAGATGAACGTGAAACTGAAGTGCTAGGTTACGTAACATTCAGTGAAATAGTACGAACGTACAAGAAATGCAAAAAATAATATTGCTAAACTTGTGGAAAGTATTGTAAGCAAAGAAAAAAGTGTGAACCATAAAAATTATCCGGCTTTTAACACCTTACGTGCTCTTTGTTCCCTGTATAGTGACAGCTGACACTGGGTGGAAAAGCAAAACAAGGGCGTCAACAGAAAAGTGTTGTTTGCCACTTTGTTTTTAACTAGGTGCTGACAAAGCAGGAAACTCGCCTATTTTTAACTCATCGGATTCTAACAATGTTCAAGGCTACCCCACACGACAGTTTTCACATAGCCTGCTTCAAATATACCCTGGTAAAAACACATATAAGTAGACTAGAGCCGTCATTAGTGAACATACAGAGCAAGCAGCAATTTTGGTTGAGATTTTCTTTATGTTCTCTTAGTGAATTGTTTGAGGCGAGGTAAGTATCTTTGATTTGGTTTAGGCTTATCTTTACAGAATATTATTATATGACGCCGTAGTACGTGCTCATATTCAAGAGTTGAAAAATTCATTCATAGAACTTTTTATTAAGCAGAGCACAGATCAGGGCATGTTGCATTTCTTGGAAGCAGCCAATTTTTTCGCCTATAGCCTGTCTACGACTTATTAATTTAGGATGATCAAACTGCCAGTAACCTCAACTAGCTTGCCGGGTATGACAGTAGACAAGGTATGCAGATATGGTAGAAGCGTATGTTTAAGCAAGGCGAATCAGCAGGAGCAGGGACCAATGTGTGGTGGTGAATTCATATGTTTTGTTCTGGCAGCAGCTTCCAAAGGTCAGTAACGCTCTGGCAACCCTAATGCGCTGTCCAATAAGTATTTTAACGGACCAAACGATACTAAATACATAAAGGTACCAGCACACGAGTTATGGGTTTGATATACAGTAGGGCACTCGTGAGTCTCAATACTGAGTGAACAAATGAGTGCTTGCAGTTTTTCCTGCTTACTACTTCTCACTTGTATTAAAGGTACGCGTCATGTGCACTGTGTGTGTAATTTCTATCAATGCGCTCTTTATTCTACCATTTAACCTTTTAATACAGGCAAGCGTCTATTGATCGACACGATGTATACGCTCAGTATTTTCGTACTGGTTGCTTCAACGGCATTTGTAAGAGGTAAGACTACACGTTTTGCTTTGAATTTGATTCTGTACCATATCCGAGCTACCCTGTTTCTAGTAAATGGAATTGCTGTGAAAAAAAAAGCTTCATAACCGTAATAAGTACTTGTGCAAGTTACACTGAGATTTATTAATTGACAGACTGGTCTAAGTGTGAACGCAATTTTTTTAGACGTCGAAGTTAGACATACTAAGTTATAGCAAAGTAATGACGATATCAGAAATTTAGACGCACAGCAAAGTATACACCACTACAAGTTACTCGGTTCAGCGCCTATGTATAGACTATGGTTTTGAAACACTTCCAAAATAAAATACAATGGAATGCTACGGGCAGAGTAGGGCTACTGAAATTGGCTACAGCGAACTTTGAATCCTGAAAAATCACAAATGAATTTGTGGTAGCAGTGCAGTGCATTCAGCAATATGACGTTACAGCTTATGAACGCAGCGCTGTTTTGAACATACAATTAATCGCAGAACCCTTAAAAAAAGGGGAAACTGCACAGTACCATAAAAAATTCATTGCGCCATGGCTGATAACTGTGTTTCGAATAATCGCTCCAAAAGGTTTACTCTTTCACGCAGAGAGGTGGCCCCAGAGACAATGCAGTATTACGGGCCAGATTTTGTTTTCAGCTTCTACATTTAGACCTCCACATTACTCTCTCTAGTGGCGTCATAGCAATGATACTACAACAAAGATAACATGATAACATTCAAGCCTAACGCTAGTTTTTCTTCCTTGACTGCTTTTCTTTATCTAAACTGGTACTCAAAGTTACCTCATATATATATCATCATCATCAGCCTGACTACGTCCACTGCAGGACAAAGGCCTCTCCCATGTTCCGCCAGTTAGCCCAGTCCTGTGCTTTCTGCTGCCAATTTATACCCGCAAACTTGATAATCTCATCGGCCCACCTGAGCTTCTGTCTCTCCCTAACTCGCTTGCCTTCTCTGGGAGTCCAGTTAGTTACCTTTAATGACCAGTGGCTATCCTGTCTACGCGCTACATGCCCGGCCCATGTCCATTTCCTCTTCTTAATTTCAGCTATGATATCCTTAAGCCCCGTTTGTTCCCTAATCCACTCTGCTCTCTTCTTGTCTCTTAAGGTTACCCCTACCAATCTTTCCATTGCTCGCTGCGTCGTCCTCAATTTAAGCTGAACACTCTTTGTAAGTCTCCAGGTTTCTGCTCCGTAGCTAAGTACCGGCAAGAGACCAGCTGTTATATACCTTCCTTTGAGGGATAGTGGCAATCTACCTGTCATAATTTGAGAGTGCTTGTCAAATGTGCTCCACCCCATTCTTATTCTTCTAGTTACTTCAGTCTCGTGGTTAGGCTCCATGGTTATTACCTACCCTAAGTATACATAGTATTTTACAACTTGAAGTGCACTATTACCTATCTCGAAGCACTGATTTTTTCCGAGGTTGTACATTACTTTCGTTTTCTGCAGACTCATTTTAAGTGCCACCGTTTTGCTCTCCTTGTCTAACTCCGTAATCATGAGTTGCGATTCGTCCACTGAGTTACTCAGCAATGCACTGTCATCGGCAAAGCGCAGGTTACTAAGGTACTCTTCATTAACTCTTATCCCTAACTGTTGCCATTCTAGGCTTCTGAAAACCTCCTGTAAGCACGCGGTAAATAGCATTGGAGAGATTGTGTCCCCCTGCCTTACACCCTTCTTGATTGGTATTCCGTTGCTTTCTTTATGAATCACTATGGTAGCAGTTGATCCCCTGTAAATTTCTTCCAGGCTGTTTATATATGTTTCATCGACACCCTGATTCCGCAGTGTCTGCATGACGGCTGATATTTCTACTGAATCAAACGTCTTCTCGTAATCTATGAAGGCTATGCATATTGGTTGGTTATATTTTGAGCATTTCTCTATTACCTGATTGATAGTATGAATGTCGTCGATTGTTGAGTAGCCTGTTCGAAATCCTGCTTGTTCCTTTGGTTGATTGAATTCTAATGTTTTCTTTACTCTGTTAGCAATTACCTTGTATATAGCTTGTATACAACAGAGAGCGAGCTGATCGGCCTGTAATTCTGCAAGTCCTTGTCATCGTCTTTCTTATATATATATATATATATATATATATATATATATATATATATATATATATATATATATATATATATATATATATATATATATACATATATATATATATATATATATATATAGCTCCTAGAGGTGAGCCCTAGAGGTAAGCCAGCTCCTAGAGGTGAGCCTGCTTCGACGACCCGACCCAAAATTCCTCTACAAACGATACCCGGACACAACAACTTGATTAAAGTAAATGTTGACGGTACTTCTGTGGCAGCACTCATTGACACCGGCACTCACATATCAGTCATGAACTCCAACCTTTGTGCTCGACTCAAGAAAGTGCTCACTCCTGCTCCGATCACTCTTGTCCGAGTAGCTGATGGTGCAACACCAGCGGTCACCGGGATGTGTGCCGCCCGTGTCACTGTTGCTGGACGTCATACCACTGTTCTGTTTTACGTACTGGACCACTGCCCACATGACATCATACTGGGACTCGATTTTCTGTCGGAGCATTCCGCCCTAATTGACTGTTCTGCTGGTGTTGTTCAGCTTGTCCTACCACACGCCGTTGACCCTCCTGATCCTGCGCCGCCAAAGCTATGCTCCGCCGACTTTGTTCGCCTATCTTGTCGAGCTGTGACGTATATCGACGTCTCTTCTGATCCACCTGTGGCTGACGGCGATTATGTCATTTCGCCTAATCCTACAGTACTCTGTTCGCTCAATGTTACGTTCCCCCACACCATCATCACAATGAAGAACAACGTGGCATGTCTCCCTATTGTAAACTTTGGACTTTGCCCTGAAGTGCTGCCACGAGGAATATCCCTTGCAACCCTTGCCCCGGCCGGCGACTACCACATATCGGCCCTAACAGAGGATACACTGTCATCTGCAAGTATTCAGTCGCGTAGTACACTAGACTGCATAACTGGAATGATTGCCTCTGATCTCCCGGCAGAGCATGTGTCTGCGCTTCGTGGCCTTCTTGCGTCGTATCAAGACGTCTTTGATTTCTGCGACCGACCCCTAGGTCAAACGACCGTCGTAAAGCATCGGATCAACACCGGTGATGCAAATCCAGTACACCGGCGACCCTATCGAGTTTCCTCCACCGAGCGCCACGTGATCCAGCAAGAAGTCGACAAGATGCTTGCCCGAGACATCATTGAACTTTCTTCAAGTCCTTGGGCTTCGCCCGTTGTGCTTGTGAGAAAGAAGGATAACAGCTTGCGCTTCTGTGTCGACTACAGAAATCTTAACAAGGTTACAAAAAAAGACGTGTATCCTCTGCCGCGGATAGACGACGCTCTTGACTGCCTTATTGGAGCAAATTATTTCTCTTCCATCGACCTCCGTTCCGGGTACTGGCAGATATCAGTTGATGATCTGGACCGTGAAAAGACGGCATTTATAACTCCCGACGGGCTCTATCAGTTCAAAGTAATGCCGTTCGGGTTATGCAATGCCCCAGCTACATTCGAACGAATGATGGACGCTCTTCTTCACGGTTTCAAGTGGTCAATCTGCTTATGTTACCTTGATGACGTCATTGTTTTTTTCGCCAACTTTCGAAACTCACCTCGAGCGTCTCTCAACAATTCTTTCGGTTTTCCGCAAAGCAGGGCTCCAACTAAACTCGTCCAAATGTCACTTCGGCCGCCGGCAGCTCACTGTCCTTGGACACCTTGTCGATTCCTCTGGTGTTCGTCCCGATCCTGAGAAAATCCGTGCCGTCAAAGATTTCCCTGTGCCGACCTCTGCGAACGATGTTCGAAGCTTTGTGGGCCTTTGTTCTTACTTTCGTAGATTTGTGCGGAATTTTGCTGACGTCGCACGACCGCTCACGGAACTACTAAAAAAATGTGACTTTTGTGTGGGGACCTGAACAAACCAGAGCATTCGTTGAACTGACGAGTAGACTTACGACGCCACCGATTCTCGGCCACTTTGATATATGTGCTCCAACGGAAGTGCGTACCGACGCCAGCGGCCACGGAGTCGGAGCCGTTTTGGCACAACGACAGCATGGCTGCGAGCGCGTTATTGCATACGCTAGCCATCTTTTATCGCCAGCAGAGCGAAATTACTCCATCACAGAACGCGAATGCCTCGCACTCGTCTGGGCAGTGGCTAAATTTCGGCCGTATTTGTATGGACGCCCGTTCACGGTTGTCACTGATCACCACGCCTTATGCTGGTTGTCGTCCTTAAAAGATCTTTGTGGACGTCTACGCTACTTGCGTTTTGGCACTTTCCGCGTTTAGCAACATCGGAGATCAGCAACGCCGTGATCCTCACCTCAGAGATATAATCCTTCGGCTTAGTGGTCCCACAACTCCTCCGTCTCTCCGTATGTTCCTGCTCCAAGATGGCGTCTTATATCGCTACAGCATGCATCCTGACGGACCTGAGCTGCTGTTGGTCATACCACAACATATGCGTCAGACTGTCCTTGCACAGCTGCATGATATTCCGACAGCTGGTCACCCGGGAGTTTCAAGAACTTATGACCGCGTTCGACGTCGCTTCTTTTGGCCCGGTATTTACCGATCCGTCTGCCGTTACGTCGCCTCATGCAAATCCTGTCAACACCGCAAAAAACCAGCAACACTTAAAGCGGGACACCTTCAACCCATTCAGATCCCATCCGAACCATTTTATAGGATAGGTGTTGACTTACTAGGACCGTTTCCTTTATCGGCCAGCGGAAACAAGTGGATAGCAGTCGCCACGGAGTACACCACTCGGTATGCCATCACACGGGCCCTTCCTACCAGTTGTGCGACCGACGTCGCTGACTTTCTTCTAGAAGACGTCATATTACACCACGGCGCTCCTCGGCAACTGCTTACCGATCGGGGTCGCTACTTTTTATCACAAGTTATCCACGACATATTGCACTCTTGCGCTACAAAGCACAAGTTCACAACGGCGTATCATCCTCAAACCAACGGGCTCACGGAGCGGCTGAATAGAACCATCACGGACATGCTCGCCATGTATGTTTCTTCCGACCATCGTGACTGGGACACCGCCCTTCCATTTGTAACATTTGCCTATAATACGTCTCGGCATGACACTGCAGGTTTCTCGCCATTTTTCCTCCTGTACGGACGAGAACCTACGTTGCCTTTCGACACGCTCCTTCCTGCCGTTGGCCACACGTCAGAATATGCCCGTGATGTGATTTCTAGAGCTCTAGAGGCACGTGAGATTGCTCGCCAGCGTCTGAGCGATTCCCAGGAACGACAACGACAGGTCTACAACGCGTGCCATCGTGATGTCCACTTCAGTCAAGGTGACACAGTCCTTCTCTGGACGCCGTCGCGGCGAGTTGGCCTGTGCGAAAAACTGACTTCACCGTACTCGGGTCCGTACCGTGTGGTGCGCCAAGTCACCGACGTGACATATGAAGTTGAACCTCTTAACGCCACCAGCGCGCGATCGTGTTCTGACGTTGTTCACGTCACTCGGGTGAAACGATTTTACTCAGACCAACCAGGCACCGAGACGGTGCCTTCGCCGCCGGGGGTGATGCTACGGGGCGCCACAAATGAACATTGTAGAAAAGAGGACGATGTTTAGGGCGAGCTCGTGCAGACCGGGCTCCATATTGTATGCCTGCCTGTTTACCGAAAGTAAAGGCATTTTTCAGACGCCTTCTCCCCGTAACAATATATATATATATATATATATATATATATATATATATATATATATATATATATATATATATATATATATATATATATATATATATATATATATATATATATTGAGGGCATATGCAGCCGGAACATAACGCTTGAACAGTAAGGCTGTATCGCCTGCTTGAGGACTCGTGCACTTAGCGATGACATGTTTTCTGAGTGACATTCTATATTATTTTAGCCATTTTTTCATAGAAGCCATGTCGCAGTAAAGAATGAAGTCTGCGCCATCTGTAATTTTAGCAAACCATTTAGTAGGCGCGTTTGATATATCCCCCCCACCCAAAAAAAAATAAAATTAGAATACCTATCGCTTGTGTTTTCTTGAAGATAAGACAATGCCTTGTCTGTAATCAACAAGAAAACCCAGGAAGTAATACAGTTATGTAAAATTTTGTTTCACATCCTGCCATACACGCTAAATTTATGATGGTTCAATATTCAATTTTTGCAAGGACAACGTGAACTAGTGTATCTACGTCGGTCCTAAGTAGCACATCATGACACGTCTAAAGCAAGAGCCATCAGTATTTTAAAAAGTAAGTAAAAGGGTTTCTTTTTTCGAAGGCTTATATTGAAAACAGCAATAGTGTAGAAAATAGCAATATTTGAGCGATTGCGTTTTCGATACGTTGCAAGAAATAGTTCTCGGTATTCCTTGAATTTATTACAAAGGACAGTTTTTTGTTTTTAGTTTATAGTTACCATCTATATGAATTCCTTTAAACACTTTTACTTTTTTCTAGCGGCTTTCTGTTAAAAATATGCTCAATACTTTACAAACACGTAGGTATTGTTCTCTCTAGTCCCTCTGTATGATAGCAGGAAAGGATACCACCCATATGTTGCTAATTTCCTGAACAGAAGATAAGCGCACACGTAGCCCTGCTAATGTGAAGCTTGAGCGACGTTCTTACAAACGCAACAGGTATAATAAAGAAAGCTTCAGTTTAAAGCGAACTGTTAGGTCTTACCAGCCATATTAGGTAGTTTAATATGTTATAAACCTGAGTTTTCTCGCATGTAGGTTAATTTTCGTGCATCATAAAAAACGGTATCAAAAAGGCGGCAGCGGAACACCTAACAAGAACTAGCACAATTTCTCTCTGGATTGGTGAAAGTGCCTGACTGTGATTTTTTTCGCAGGAATTCAAACTTCCTACAATGGTCCCTACAAGAGCGCACAACAAGGTTTACCCGGAATGCAGATGCCAATGATTCCCCCTCTTATTGCTAATCCGCAAGGGGGGCTGCCTGGATTTGGATTCTCGCGACCGACATTCCCCTCACTCAGCATTCCAAGCAGTATGCGCGTAACGATGCCACCGCTGCCATTTCCACCCGGCAACTTTGGTGGCAGCAATGTGCAGCCCTTGATGCCCCAGTGGCCATCGTTTCTGGCGTTTCAAAACAACGGCGGCAGCCAGCGAGGAGGTCAGCAGTCCGGGTGGCCATGGTCAAGAATGCGAAGACCATCCCCGTTTTTCCCTCTGAATATGACCCGAGTTACACGGAATGGACGGTCCAACTTCTCGTGGCCACCGAACCCATATTCAACCAGAGACATTGCTCGCACCCGAGCTAGCACACCTGAATTTAGAGACCCCCTTCCTTTTTCGAATGGTCAAGATAGTGATAACCAGCGACCAAATCTATTTCAAACGCCACCATCACTTTCTAGGCGCACTGGCGAAAGCAGGCGAAGCTCCCTCATGACCCCATCATCTTTACAATTGTTGCAATTTGATCAAGACAACTAAGATGGACCATCTCCAGGTGAACGTGGAACGTCCCGTCATACTTTTAAATGGTGAAAAAAGTCAAATACCTACAGTAGGGGTGGACAGCTTCAATACATCAACGTGAATTGCAAAACATTTCTCGTGGTTATAAAATAAACTGCCGATACTGCTAACATATATTTTGATCTCCAATTTTCTCTTTATGGATTAATACAACGCGTTTACTCAGGGGACAACACGTGTATACACTTGAGAGAACAAAGAGCCCCATCGCTACGTTTATACTCGCACCTAACTAAGGACACATACATGGCCAGCACACGAGGTGTAAAGTGATATTTTCACACTCCAATATTGTGCAGCACTCATGTGCAGTCATCTTCTTCTTTCTGCATACACATCCATGTGTCAGGCTTTAGTACAATCACTATATTTAGCTGCGTTATATCTACCACACTATATGGTGGTACTCGTTTCACTTATAGTGACGCAAATGTTATCACATAAAGCTTATTACTATTTGACAACATCTGACAATTTTTTCTTGATCAATACTTTATCCTTCTCAACTTGAGAAGAGCATCTAAAACATCAAGTTTTTAAAGCAAAATGATGCAGTGCATGAGTACAGGGCATCACAAGACTTGCAAGTGCTGTTCTCATTGTAACATATAATTTTTCATCTTATCACACGTGGTTTGCCGCATAATGAAGACCGCTATTGATGCGTAAACAAGTGCACTCTAATCAAGTGTGTACCCTATACATGATGGGTATCGGCCTTACTGCGTCCCATACAATGGCCGGCGTAAAGGAACGGCAAGTGCGCCCTGTTTTACGGCCTTCGCTCTGTGTCTAGCTCCCACCTTTCACCACCACTAGTTTATGGCACTGCGGCTCAACCCTCACTGAAGCTTGATAAAATAAAGGGGTTTAAAAATTGCTGAAGTGGAAAATATTGCCCATGAGTGAAGCCATACCCACCATAAGATGGCGGCTGTGGCAGCCGTCTTACTAGGGGCACGCTGAGCGGTTGACGTTTGGCGATTGAAAAGGGCTTTCCTCGCACACCCAGTGAGTTGAACATGGCAGGCTTCCCCGGTCACATCGTGCTCCAAGTGAGGCCTTCTGCTACTAGTTTTAAAGACGTTAGTCTTTCTTGGGGACCTTCGACGCAAAAACTTTGGTCTGTCTGTCGGTCTGTACATTTGTCAGTTTTAAACCGTTAACGGTACCGTGTACTCTGAACGGCACCAGCCGATACCCCAAACGGCCGACCCCAAACGCAGCGCCCACCAATGTTGCTCAACATTCACGTTCATACTTCTGCGATTGTCAAATAAAAAGCACTTATTGCGCACATCCGAGGCACCACGACAACACGTATATATTCTGTATCTGCGTCTTTTACTAGAAAAGGCATACATAGCAATTCTAAGGACCATAGCGTTTATCACGTGCCGCTGACCATGCAACGTTTGCACGAAAAGGCGTGTTTCCAACACTTTGCTAAGACGACATAGTGGTGGCGCCTACCCGTCTCCTATCGTTATAGACCTTATCACCTCTGAGGCGCACGCCCGTCTCAGAGCCGCGCACTTTGTTTTACAAGAAAATTGCCAGATAGCGCTCATGTCTCACGTGTGACGTGGTTTGATGTGTTTGTTTGCCTCCGCTGCACGCTCGAGACACTCTAACGCAGCGCCTCCAGAATGCCATTTTCCGATTTTCTCGCACAGAACATCGAATAAATGTTTTGTTCACTCTCTCCACACACAAGCCTGACGTCTTGCGACGACATTTGCAGATTAACATGCATATACGGGGCCAAATGTTTTAATAACTCTCAAACTCAAGGCAAATTTTATTGGACGTTAAGTCACCGATCTTTGTCTCTCTAGGTTATTTCATCAGAAACAACTATCTTTTAATTTATGATTGACGCGTACGGGTTTTGTCCTTGATTCAAATCCAAACAAGTGCGGCTGGTCAGAAGCGTGGCGTCGACTGAGAAAAGAGAGAAGAGAGAGGGTAGTGGACTGGCTTGAAGTGCCACCACATGCAACGAGCTGTGAAGAATCTGCCCTGTGGCTTCCTCTTTCGGTGCACATGTCACAAGAAAGTGCACGCTCTAGCCCGGCCGTGCCCATCGGTAGATAAAGCAAGGACGACGAAAGCTTCATGGCGAAACAAAGAACAAGCATTGAATGAACTAAACGCGGCATAGGCAGGGTCGGACCATGGCCGAGGCATCTTCGCGGTGACCAAGATACCCATGCAGCAGAAATTGGCCAGCATGGGTAGCAGCATCTGTCCTTCTTGGTAGCCAAGGCACCTCTACTCTTGGGCATGGCAGCAAAGAGGCTGATCATTTGAAGAGTGCAGGTCGGCCACCGTGCAACCCTACCGCGCAACACGTGCCGCTATCCCTGGATAAGTAATGTACGCACTTCCCTCTACTATATATATATATATATATATATATATATATATATATATATATATATATATATATATATAACTATATATATATACATATATATATTTATATATACATACATATATATATATATATATATATGTAAATATAAATATATATATATAGTAGAGGGAAGGACGCCATCTTACAATATATATATATATATATATATATTGTAAGATGGCGTCCAGTATCCTCAAGACTCTTCTTTATTACCTCGAGGATGTGCCCCACAACCTAAACTGGAGTGGTGATGATGAGTATGTACAGATGAAAAGATGGAATGAGTAATGACGCTCACACGTATTTTCCCGGCGCACTTGAGCGGCTGGCCCCACCGAGACTTAGGCGGGAAAGGAACGGCGAACAAAGGGTTTAAGGCGCGAAACGTGAACTATCTCGGATGCACGGTAAAGACGGTCCGAGGAACCCTCGACGGAAGTGACAAGCTAATTGACAGGAGATGTTCGTTCACTAACAACGTAAGGTCCGAGAAAGCGTGACTGAAACTTTTCACACAATCCGGGTGTACGAACAGGCGTCCAAAGTAGTACTTCATCTCCAGTACGGAAGGTGACGTCTCGACGAAAGCTGTCATAGCGTTTCTTGCGGTCTAGTTGACTGGCCTCCGTGTTGAGTTGAGCACGTTGCCGTGCGTCAGCGAGCCTGGAGACAAGATTAATTTTCTGGCGTAGTCGTGGACGTTTTTGTCGTTACATTGAAGAAAGAGGCGTCAATAGTGAATGTCGACGCACGACCATAGACGAGGAAGAAAGGTGAATACCCGGTGGTTCGTTGAACAGCGGTGTTGTGTGCAAACGTTACGAACGGCAAGATTTTGTCCCAGTTATTGTGGTTAGGTACGATGTACAAGAATATCATGCCGATTAGAGTCCGGTGGAATCGCTCTGTCAGGACATTTGTCTTCGGGTGGTAAGCGGATGTGGTCTTATGAACTGTGCCACAAGTTTTTAGAATTTCGTCAAGAATTGTCGACATGAAGGCCTTGCCCCGATCACTCAACAACGTGCGAGGTGCACCATGTTGCAACACAATGGCTTCTAAAAAGAAGGCGGCAACGTCTGAGGTGGAGCTAGTGCGTAGAGGAGCGGTCTCCGCGTATCGTGTGAGGTGGTCGACGGCTGTGACGATCCAGTGGTGGCCCGCTGGCGTTACGGGAAGTGGTCCGACGAGGTCTATTTCGACAACGACAAAAGGTGTATCGGGACATGGAATGGGTTGTAATAATCCAGCAGGAGCAGAAGTTGGTCGTTTCCGGCGTTAACACAGTGCACAAGAAGCGACATAATTAGCCACAAAGGTAGAAAGACCACGCCAGAAGAAACGGCTCCTAACGCGGTTGTAGGTTTTCTGGAATCCCAAGTGTCCAGCTGATGGGTCGTCATGGAGTGCTTCGAGAACTTGTTTTCGCAGTGAATGGGGAAGTACTGGCACCCACCGATGCCCATCCGCATTGTAAGTATAGCGCTGCAGGACATTGTTGTCTAGCTTGAACTGCCGTAGCTGACGACGTTTTCTGGCATTAGGTGGAGAAGGCGAGTCAATCAAGTACACGATGATGCGGTTACAGTATGGATCGTCACGTTGGCACGCGGCAAACTGAGCGCTGCTGTTTAAAGATAGTGACCCAGCAACTGCCAGGGGTGATAACGTGAGTGCAGAGGAAGCCGCTTGATCACCTGAGGGGCATCGATGATGCGTGGTTGGCGATGAAAGTGGCAGAGGGCAGCGAGAGAGAGAGTGTCTACATCCTGATGCTGTTTGCCAGACCAGTACACAACGTCAAAAGTGTACTCTTGCGAACGGAGTATCCAGCGACCGAGCCGCCCAGACAAATTCTTCAGCGATGACAACCAGCATAGCGCATGGTGGTCGGTAATCACAGTAAAGTGGCGTGCATACAGATAAGGTCGAAACTTCTGGATGGGCCAAACGACAGCAAGGCATTCCTGCTGTGTTATCGAGTAGTTCTGCTCCGCAAGTGTTAGTGCGCGGCTGGCATACGCAACTACTCGCTCACGTGAAGTGTCATCGCGCTGGAGGAGGACGGCACCGATTTCCTGGCCGCTGGCATCTGTGTGAAGGAAAGTGGGTGCGCTCTCATCGAAGTGACGGAGGACGGGGTCTGATGTCAAAGCACGTTTAAGAGCTTGGAAAGCACACTCGCACTCGTCAGTCCATGCGAAAGCCGTTCCTGATGTGAGAAGCTTGTGTAACGGCCCCGCAATCGCAGCAAAGAGACTGATAAAGCGACGGAAGTAAGATGCCATGCCCACGAAACTTCGCAATTGTTTTTGATTGCCCGGACGTAGAAAATTAATTACGGCAGCAACCTTGTCGGGGTTGGGTCAAACGCCATCTTTTCTAATAAGGTGACCCAATACTTTTATGCTCCTGCTGGCGAAGTGGCACTTCTTTGTACTGAGCTGAAGCCCAGCGTTCGAAATACACGTAAGAACTTCGTCCGAATGCTTAAAGTACTGAGGAAAAGTAGAAGAATAAATTACGATGTCGTCCAAATAGCATAAGCAGGTTTTCCACTTGAGACCACGTAAGACAGTATCTATCATGCGCTCGAATGTTGCCGGAGCGTTGCATAAGCCAAAAGGCATCACGTTGAACTCGTAAAGCCCGTCAGGCGTGGCAAACGCTGTTTTTTCTTTATCTGCTTCGCGCACAGGTATTTGTCAATACCCGGATCGAAAGTCAAGGCTGGAAAAATATTCTGCGCCTTGTAGGAAGTCCTCTATGCGTGGCAACGGATATACATCTTTTTTCGTTATCTTATTGAGCACTCTGTATTCAACACAAAAACGGACACAGTCATCCTTTTTCCTGACCAACACCACCGGAGACTACCAAGAGCTGGATGAAGGTCGAATAATATCCCGTTTGAGCATGTCGGCGACGTTTTCCTCAATCATTTGCCGTTCCGCCGAAGACAGACGGTATAGGCGGCGGCGCACAATGGAGCTGCCTTCGGGTTCGATGTTGTGCTCTGCAACAGAGGTGCGGCCCAGAACTTTGGAATGTACGTCGAACGAAAAGCTGTGCATTTGGAGAAGGTCTAAGAGGTCTCTCGTTTGCTCAGTAGTGAGGTGAGGACTTACGGTAGCATATAAAACAGCAGTGGTTGCCTTGGTATCGGCTGTAGCAGGCATAGGCGGTGATTCTGCGTGAAGAGGAACCAGCGAAAAAAAGCCTCGCTGTCAGCGAAGCAGCTCACAGCAGTGCCCTGGAGCAGCATCACTGGCGAAAAAGTTGGGTTCAAGGTGGTGACCAATGCCTTACCGTCGTTAAACCGCACAATGCCGGGTGCAATGGTAAGCCCCGGAGGTTTGCAGAGAACTGATGGAGCAATGAACACGTCACCGTTAAATATAGTATTCGAAGCGATCGTGAGAACTCGTTCATCCCCTGGCGAAATGAAACAATCCGTGGCAGCAACGAAACGGAAGCTGTATGGATCGACATCAGATGAACTCTCAGTAGCTAACACATGAATTACTCGCTGACGACACGATATGAAAGCTGATGCCGAAGAAAGGAAGTCCCATCCTAAAATGACTGTGTGAGTGCACAAACGAAGTACAAGAATCTGACTGTGGTGAAGGATGCCATCTATGAAAACGCGGACTGTACATACACTTGAAGGCTGGATAGGGACTCCATCTGCGCAACGAAGGGGAGGGCCATCGTATGGCGTCCCAACGTTTTTCAAGCGGGCACAAAAGTCTTCACGAATTACGGAAAGTGATGCGCCTGTGCCTACTAGTGCCTCTGTCTGTATACCTTCAACATACACCAATAAAACATTTGATGAGCGGTCTGGAGGAGTTTGACGCAGTTCGAAAGATGCAGCTTTCCCTCCCGAAGCTGCACTGTTTAGTTTTCCAGTTAGTGGTCGAGAATCGAAGTAGAAGGTCGAAGGGAAGATGAGGAACGCCGCATCGGTGATGGTGAGCGACGACGTGAGAAACGGGAACTGCCAACTGAGGCAAAGTTCTGCAGAGACGGCGACCGGCATGTGCTGTTCTGATACAGTGGGCGATAGGGTGGTCCAGTTGGGTAGAAGTCGTCCCGTTCATAGTCACCGTAGCTTGGTCTTTCGTCTTGTTGACGGCGTCGGCAAAACTTACAAATATAACCGCGGATGCCGCAATAAAAGCAAGTCGGTAGTGTAGTGCGCCAGGTGTTGTAAGGCTGGGAAGATGGTCGCGGTGCGAGCGAGTTGAGCGAACCATGCACATCGGGCGCTGGTAGCTGCATTGGGCTTTGCTGGCGTTCAGGTGTCCTAGCAGCAACCTGAGCATAAGTTGGCATGGCCGCAGGATATGAACTCGGAACAGGTGTGACAGTCATCGAGGCCAGGCTTTGGCGGGGCGCAGGCGTCGTTGCAGCAACGTGAGAATAACTTGACATGCGCACGGGATGTGAGCTCGAAACTGGTGTGCCTGTGATCAAGGCCAGTTCCTCCCTCACGACGTCGCGTAAACTAGTAGCAGGTGGCGTCATTCGAATATCAAGGGGGCGAGGTGAAGCCTGTGCATGAAGTTCCTCGCAGATGATAGAGCGGATCAATGCACGCAGCTCTGTTGTGTCATGACTCGAGCTGAGATCAGGCATATCAGGTTGCACCCGAGTGGTTTGAAGCTCCTGGAGGCGCTGACATGTAGCTACAACATGAGCTACGGTCTGGGGATTCTGCACCACAAGCGCATTAAAAGCAAGTCACAATGCCTTTTATCAGGTGGCGCACACGGTCGTTTTCCGCCATATGGTTGTCGATGCGGCAGCGAAGGGCGAGAATATCTTCAATGTAAGAAGTGCAAGACTCGCCGGGGCGTTGAACACGCGCACCAAGCCTTTTCTTGGCGATATCCGAGCGCACCGACGGGTTGACGAAAATCTGGTGGAGCTGGCGCGTAAAGGCGGGCCATGTCAAGAAATCTGTAGCGTGGTTTAAAAATCACGTTTGGCGACGCCGCTCAAGTAGAATGCAACGTGGGTGAGTTTCGCATCCCAGTTGTTGATGGCACTCACGCGGTCATACTCCTTAAGCCAGTCTTCCACGTCCTCACCCGGAAGCCCTGCGAACAGCGGAGGATCCTTTTGAGGGCTGGTGACCAGGTGAGAAGGGTTTCTTGACGGTGGGAGCGGTGGCGCAGCTGCTGCGCTGGGCTGGTCGGCTTGCGACATTACCGAACCCAGCTTGTTTAAGCAGCGGCCTAAACGGAGCTCCAGGGATGTGTTCTAGAAGACGCTGGGGTTGTCTGAGAGCGCGAAAGGACGCAGGAATATGGCAGCACTCTCCACCACTTGTAAGATCGCGTTCAGTACCCTCAAGACTCTTTTTTATTGTCTCGAGTATGTTCCGCACAACCTAAACTGGAGTGGTGATGTTGAGTACGTACAGATGAAAATATGGAATGAGTAATGATGCTCACAATATATATATATATATATATATATATATATATATATATATATATATATATATATATATATATATATATATATATATATATATATATATATATATATATATATATATATAGAAAAGTGGGTGAAGAAATAACGTTTAGTGTTGTTATTCACCCACTTTTCTTTCTTCTTATTAACATTACTTGGTTCTAATAACTTCCCCTATACATTCCTTGACATTAAGGTCTGTTAGATCTCTATAATATTTTGTCAAAACACGGAAAAAACGAGCCCTTAGGTATACACTTCGTTCCCCATATATATCAATCTTGAATTAGCTTGCATATAAAGCAATCTTGAATTTAGCTGACGCTACCTTGTTCTCGGCAACACATTTCCTGGAATAAGTATGTGAACTAAAAATGTCTGCAGAGGCCAACATTCTCACGGGAAACAATCTAGCTGTCAATTTAAGACTGTTTTTGGCAGGGGCATTGCACCTGCACTGTAAACAAGCTTTCATTCTTTGGGATTATTTTCCGTGTCTATAAGAAATACCCTACGGTAAGTGTGTTTTCACGCCCCGCCGTGGTGGTCTAGTGGCTAAGGTACTCGGCTGCTGACCGGCAGGTGGCGGGTTCGAATCCCGGCTGCGGCGGCTGCATTTCCGATGGAGGCGGAAATGTTCTAGGCCCGTGTGCTCAGATTTGGGTGCACGTTAAAGAACTCCAGGTGGTCGAAATTTCCGGAGCCCTACACTACGGCGTCTCTCATAATCATATGGTGGTTTTGGGACGTTAAACCCCACAAATCAATCAGTGTGTTTTCACAAACCAAAACATCAATGCAATGGGTGATTTGAAACACCAGACCATCCATGACATGTGTTTTTTGATTAGTCAAAGCACCCTTATGGTAGAGTCATATGAATGTCAAAAAACGCCCTTCGCGGTACAAACTGGTGTATAGAGTAGAGCGCAAAGCAAGAAAGAACCACAAAGGAACTAACAAGGAAGCACGAACAAAGCATGCTTCCTGTCAGTTTGAAACTTTGGCGTCATTCTAAAAAGGAAACACTATGTACAAGGGTGAAACTTGTTTTCTATTTATCGTCACTGTTTGGCAGCCCAATGGCATAGCGTAACACGTGTTCTGAAGAGTGCTTAGCTGCTGCAAGCTTTTTTAAATTTGGTTTTTAGGTTTGCACGCAACTCAAAGTTGACTATAAAGAGGGAAGAGCTGTCGGCAAGCCATTTCACCCCTGTGCAGAGCTCAAACAAGCCTATCGTTAGTATTATCTGCTAAAGGGAAACATTACGAAAAAGGGCCCGATACGTCAAGCTGGTGGTGAGTCCCGTAATATTGTAGACCTTGTAGACAATTTGCATGTCGTATATACATGACGCGTTACGATTCCAACTGTTACGCGTCATGTGATTCTAATGCGTCACTGTGATTCCAACACAATATAAAACTGTGTGCATTGAGAGTTTAGAAGAAAGCTTTGGGGCCTAGTTATCCGAGTTAGTGAGTGAATGTGTCGTGAAGAAGTGATACCACTTTTCGGAGAAAAAAAATCGAGCCACAAACAAACCTGAATTTCCGGTAACCAGCCATGAACTGCGAGTTCCACAAATTTCGAACAGGTGGCTTTTCCCGTAAGTTTTAGATGCTTCTGCATACCTGCTAATTTACGTGAACCAGCAAACTAGCCTGCATCACTTTTCAACTTTGAGACAATCTCGGGTACCAACTCAAGATGAACGCTGTCCAGTTTGTTGTTTATTTTGCCACTTCCGATGAGCATTGCAAAGAGCTTGTACTCGCGCAAGAACTACACGTCATAAGTTGAAAAATAGGCTGCTTCGTATCGAAACCTAAATAATGAAGCAGAATGAAGAGACAGAAAACCTTTCGAAGTGTTGTCATATACCTGCGCATAACTTCCAGAAAAACTGGACGGAAAACAATTACTTGCAACCACGTCCTATTCCTTATAGGGACGTTTACAATTAGCATGCTATTTCCTTGCTATTTAAGAAATCTCGTTTACAATGTAGACAACTGCTTTAATAGTGATATTTCGATCGTGCTGTAGTTAAGGAAGAGTGTTTTCAGCATTCACACTTGGTGCTGTGAAAAACATTGAGGTACTGCGTGTTATCGGGCACCGTACCCCTTCCGTAGCTTTCTAAGTTATGCTTTGGCCTAGGGCTCACTTGATTGTTCCGTGCTGAACGGTTGTGTCACCAGCGATCTCCGTCGCCATCGTATCTCTCTCCGATCAGCCCATATTCCGAAAACTCCTGTTGCCGAATCACTCCCTATCAGTGGTGCCTCGTCCTTTGAATCATTTGACCGTGTTCGAACTTTTTCTTGATATTACTTTTTCACTCTATCCCTTTTAATCCCTCTTTATCCCATTCTCTTGTAAGCTACTGCTGAGGTGTCGCACTTTACCGCAGACAGCATCAGGGCTCATCTTAAAACCACTTCCCCCAGTGCTCTGGCCTAGAGTTTTATGAACTCCATCTTCGCGGCTTTCTGTGAAGCGTTCTTGTCGGGAGCAATCGGCTAGCGTTCATGAGCATTTTGGGTTGTTTAACGTAGGGGCCTTGTAATCTGAGGCAGCTGGCCAACAAATACCCCACGACCACTAAAACGCGTGTTTGCCATAATTATTCCAAAAATCAGCATTATTTTATATGTGCAGCAGTTCTTGTCGAATGCAACTGGTTTACCAGAGTGGGCTTTTATTAGACCCCCAAAATATATCGATGAAGCCTTTATTGGCTACAATGATTTGTTTCGCTCGTACAGCAATTTCTAATGGTTCATATCTATATCCTGCAAGTGTGAATGTATAGCCCAGTAATTATTACTATGCTTTCCTTAGTGTGAGAGCATCAGTTCGTAACGTTGACAACCAAAAATGAAAATTTTTATACGTTAATTTTTTATAGTGACCATTAACGCGTGACAGAGATGGATAGTTCTCGTTGAGTGGGTGTACAAATTATCACAGATACAATAAATACTGAAAATATGTGCCACAGGCATATATGCGCTTCGGCAGTCTACATAGCACGAACGCACTTCAGAGGACCATGTTAGTGATAAACTACTTTCAGTACGCAGCATTTGTGAATACTCTGCTAACACAGAACACTCATTGACGCAAGGAGTATGTTTATTTAATTTATTGTATCACTGAGAGACAGCTCCAATGTGTCGAACAGTTAAAAAACGTTCTAATAGCAGATGTAAATATATGTATGCTTGCTAAGAAAAGACACCCTTAACCACAAAACCATCCCACACGGAGCTGCTCAACTCCCTGTCTCTCCCTCCCCAGACACAGAGAGAAAGATAAATAAACTGAACCTGCACCCGCAGCAAAAATAACAACTAGCTATTGTTGTACGATTTCAATCTGAATTATTTTTTTTTATTTTTAGGGTAATACGTATATCAGCTTCTGGGCATTGCTATAGAACATTTTTTGGTTGCTGGTAGTGATCTCGAATGGTCCCCTGAGTTGATTTAGCTTCACAAATTTTGCGAAGAGCCCATACCTCTTGAATGCACCTTGGGCAATTGGTCTGTTTTCCGTTTGTTTTTTCTGAGCGATAAACGATGACGTTCTGGTAGATTTATGCTAGACGCCAACACAAGAGGTCCATGTGACGATTTTTCTTCCTTTAGTTTCCTGTTTGCGTGCATCAGTCCAGCTTCGATATGTCGCAAACAGGCCTTAACCTCCAATAAATGGCATTTCTATTATTCATTGCGCTCTTTTGTAGTTTTGTGTTAGTTATTTGTAAAGTTATAATGAGAAGAATGAGGACAGAAATAATTCTCATTGTGTGATTTTTATAACAAACATAATCGACGTCTAGAACAATTTTATTTCTAAAATAAGGTACTGTGCGTTTTGTAACCGATACGCCAGATGGGTTGCACCAGACTATAAGAAACAACCAACTAACCAATACGCACGCACTTGCGCTCCATAGCCACCGCTTCTTTGGCACATAAAGTTGTAAGCGAATAGTGAACAAATCTACATGCATGATGACTCCGTGCATGGGACTAATTGCCTACTAAATTCACGCCACTTATGTCTGGGGCTTAGGTAACTGATCCGTGAATTGTCTCATCCTGTGAAGTTATGAAGATCATCTGTTTATTCGTGGTGCTGTGCATGGCGACTACCATATTAGGTAAGTGGCCTTACCTAAACACTTTCAACACAAAATCTCAGGCTCAATTTTTGCCAGAAACTGTTGAAATAGCCATTTCCTATATTATTTTTTTAATTACTTACCAGCTAAGTTCATTATACTGAATTGCTGTCAGGAATATTTCTGTAGCTTCCAGGAATATGTAACAAAATTTTGGTTATTGTATGTGAATTCATCTTTGAACGGCATCTCCAGGCTTTGTAGTAGTGTCTTTAGGTGCCTTCAATTCAAGTTGCGTGTTCCTATTACGTCATTCGTGGATTCAATTCATTTTTCTTTGTACCCAAGCCCTCATTCTAACTCAATTCGAATAGCGGGCTTGCAAGCATTCGTTCTTTTTCTAACAATTGGTAATTATTTTCCTGATTTTGGTCTTCTTCACCGCCCTTTCATCATATCATCCTGTTTTTACTTCGGACATCATTTTTTTCTGCGGGTACGACCGCCATTATATATTGCAAATAAGAATAAAAGGATGGATAAAAACACGAGTGTGGTCTGAGCGTGTACCTTACATAGAACTACTGCAGCGCATTGTAGACGCCAAGTGTGGTTCTACTAGTCAGAGTGCAATGCCTTTCAAACATTTCTTGTAGCCAGTAGTGCCGCATATCAAACGCCAAGCCCAATTAGCCATTAGTGGCTCCTCGTACGACGCTCGGATTTCGGCATTCAGACATGTCAACAAAACCTACGCACAGAAAGACTAGGTACATTGAATTCTCTATTTACTGAAGGATTAGTCTTCTGAGAATAAAAAACCTGAATTGATAGGTATAGATATTACCGGTGCTGTATTACGTTACTCCTGAAAGTGTGTCTACCCTCAATTAGGAATCGAGCGAATTTGATATTCTGGTGTATCATTACGACCTTTCAAAAAGAGAAATATGTTACAAAATATACATCTCCACGCCAAATACCCTTTTGTTTGCGTCCAATAACTTCTAAACAAATGGCGGACAAGTAAAAACGATGGACTTGTCTTCATCAGCTCACACTAAAGCAAGTTTTTACCCGCGAAGGGTCAGTCATCGTTAGTGACACATGCATCAGATCCCTCGTTTAGGTTTGTACTAATCACTGATCTTTTTCTCGCACTTGTAGCTCGCCCGCCTTATGGAGGTCCTGGCCGCAGGAGAGGCCCACCAGGTGGTTTCGGAAGAGGACCTCCACAGTGGTTTCCCGAAATGTTTGTAAGCACAGCGAATACCAAAAACATTGCATTCAGAAGAAGTTACTCGCGTCTTGAATGTCGGAGGCGTGCCATTCTAGATTGTGAAGTTAAGCAGCGGAGTTGTCTATGCTTGCAAAAACTACGCTAATCGCGAACAAAAATTATCATCTTTATGATCCGACACGCCCTCTCTTCCTCATGCGAAGTTAGGTTGCATTAGAACTGGCTATCCAAACATTATGGCAGTAATACACAGGATAAACACCTTGATACGAAGCATTACGAAGAATAAATAAATAAATAATCAGAGGCACTATGTACATATATACAGCATAGGGCTTACGACGCATGAACACAGCCAATGGGCAAAGTACAGTTCATAGAGCATGATCGTATCGCTCATAGAGTCCGTACTGATAATAGTAAAGATCGATATGAAAGAAAGCGAAATACGAAAGAGGAAAAAATACAGAGAAAAGAGACACACAAAAGGATGGAAAAAAATTGCGGAAGAAGAGCCAAAATTGAAGGCAGAAAAGGAAATAAAATCTGAGGAGGCGAGAAAGAGAGAGATAGAAGCAGAAGGGGGAGAAAAAGATGGCAGAAGCTAGACAGAGAAAGAAATTAAGAAATGAAAGAAGAAAAAAATAGAAGGCCAAGAAAAGACACTAAAAAGGCAGAAAGAATGAAGAGGCAGAAAGAAAAAAAGAGGGATGACCACCCCACACTGCACATTCATCAGTCTAGGAACAAGTAGCTAACGGTGCTCTCAATTTTTTAGATAACGTGCATCATTGCAATAAACAAAACAATAGTACGTCTATTAAAATGGGGTGCTACAGGAATAACAGTTAGGGTGAACTACACAAGAGCGTTACATTCTGAATAGCACCGAAGTGGGCACATGAATGAGTAACGGCAAATTCTAAATGTCGATATGCATGAAATGCAATTCTGAACTACCACTAAAAGCACTGAAAATGTTCTGATAAAAAATTGTTGTAATAGCTCCATCGAACGCGCTCAGGCGGGTCCTTCGTCTTCTTGACGTGCTTTACTACACCCCCTTGATTTTATGAACGTGCGGCTAGCTGCGACAATGCTCTTCAACTGGGCCAATGCTGCTGCAGGAACCGTTTTGTTAATCCAGAGGAATGAATAAAATGAACAAAGACTCCAAACCAAAAAAGAAAATCACTGCAAGTACACTAGAGTCATTCACGAGGACACACGTTGTGATACAGCATGTGTGAAACATGATGTTCTCACACTTCGCAAAACTAGTGCAACCTAGCTTGCTCCGCAAAATGAAATGTAGAATAAGGCGTCAAATATAGCTCACGAGAGGAGCCTGATTTTAAGGTTTAAACTACCTTTGTTTTTTAGTACTCTGCAAAAGAAGCCCCACCGTCTATCTTACTGCTTTTCATCACTAGAGAATTGCTTGCCAGGCACGCTAAACCCTGAGCCATAATAACAAGCCTTGCGGGCTTCAACTAAACGCCTTGAGTGTCAACTACTGACCTCTCACAGCAGTATTGGTTAAGTGCAGTAATGCATAATGATCATGATATACGTGGTTAGTTTCTTCAACGCATCGTTTCTAAGTGTCCGTCCCATTGAGCGCGTTTTCAACACAATATATGCACTCTTGTTAAGGCTTCAATACACCCCCATGTGTATTAAGGAAACGTTTTACTTTCATGTTTTACCAATTCTTATGATGGAGGGATAAACAATGTGTTTTTTTTCTTTATTACTGGTTAAATAACGCCACATCTACATAAACAGCCGCCATTTACTGTAATACGCAAAACTACAACAATGTCAAACTAAAAAACTACTGATAAAATATAACCTACTTTTTCTATATTTGTTTCGAAGTATTACCTTTTCTATACTTTAAAACATATGCCAGTGGTTCTACACTTGCGAGCCAGTCGAGAACTCCGTTGCGAAAGCGCCCTAGACAGCCTTTATGTCGTGAAAGAACCGCGTTAAGATAAAAATTATATCACAATAAAAAATTTAGATAAGAATGAGGTGTCAGATAATGCAAATCCTATCCCCTTGCGTCACATATTATTATTTGCGTGATAAAGGGGTTAATGAATGCTTCCAACCCATTACAAATGGCTCAGCTATAAGTAGTCGCTATCATCCACCACCACCCTAATATATATGTCGTAGTGGGCACCCTCCAAGTGTACTTGTACCGGTTGCACCAGGGTAGTCTACAACGGGCTCTACAGATGCCACCCTGCCAAGTTTCGCTGTTGCAGTGCTGCATTTTCTGCACAGGCTGGGCGTTTCCTTTTCTCGTAAGCTGCACGAATTTGGAACGAATTGATCAACTACCACGAAATGGACGAGAATTGAGCGTAGCCTTGCACTTAGCCTGACTAACCTTATCTCAGCCAACATGGCCCTTCTGTAGCATTCGACAGCATTTAATATTGTCTGTTACAGCAGATTATGCCAAATTTGCGATAAGACACGGGATATATTGCATTTCGAACTATATTTTCCAGTAAAAAAATAAGCAACTTGTACCCAGACTAGACATGGTTTCAACAACTTTTCATTAACCAGTAGAGCAATTTTTCGTTAGAGACAGCCTTTATGAATACCGATAGACAATGAAACCAATAAAAGTATAGCGGTCTTTGAAACGTAACATTAATTGCTGATAACTGGTGGGGTTTAATGTCCCCTTACCAAGATCATATTTCAACACTATTTTAATAATTTAGCACAAAACTGCGAAGCAATTCACCTTGAAGAAAAAGTCACAGCTTTGACGCAAAGGCAAAGCAGATAGAATAGTGCCCCGTACTTCTTACGCATAAATAACGCACAAAACGTAATCATAGGCACAGATGAACGCGACTAACTTATCACAAAGGTAGAGAACCTGTTAAACGTGCATAGCCGCTAGACACTTATCCGTGCCTCAAAAAGCTTTTTTGGCGGTAATGTATGCTCGTGCACATGTTGTAAGGTGCAGTATGTGACTGGGGCCGGAATGATTGCACAAAATCAGTTTCACCGAAAATGTCAAACAACGAACGTGATGGCGATGAATTGCAATATTATACAAAGTGAGCCTGGAAGTCAACTCATTCAGATCCAATATCACTTACCTGATTGATATGTGGGTTTTACCGTCCGAAACCATGATATAATTATGAGAGACACCGTAGTGGAGGGCTCTAAAAATTTCGACCACCTGGGGTTCTTTAACGTGCACGCAAATCCGAGCACTTGGGCATACAAAACTTTCGCCTCCATCGAAATTGCAGCCGCAACCGGGATTTGATTCGGCGACCTGTGGGTCAGCAGCCGAGTCCGTTCTAATGGACCACCGCGGCGGGGGGGATCACACGTAACTCTACAAAACACTAGTGTAAGAGAACACGGCCACCCTAGGTACACTCATGGCACCGTTTCTTCGTTTTGAAAGTGCAGACCGTAGAAGCTCTCGGCTGCTCTGGGTGCACAAGCCGTGCGCTGATCGTTGCCGCGATAGCGCACGCTTCTTTACAAACACGGCACTCAATAAAACTCAATTGCCGACTCAGTTTCGCCGTTAGAAATTACTAAGCGCAAATTGTTCTTTTCTTATTTGGCAGAAAAGCACAACTTTTACATGTACTTTTGTATGTTATGCTCGGAACTGCCTTACCTTGTTTCTTGTTATCAATTTGAATTTGTGACTTAGCTTCTGCACTGCCTTTGTTTTAACCCAGCTTCGTCGGCTGTGCCAGGAACTTCAGTTCCCAACAACTGTGGTTCCCGGAGTGAGAACGGCTGGCCCCATCGTTCCCGTCTCTTTTGGCAGTGATTCCACGGTCGTTTCGTTACCGTCTGGGTCTACGATTACGCCATTAAGCACTGAAGCGACACCCCAGGGAGTAACAATTCCTCTCGGTGCTTGATTTTATTGTTGCACCCAAGACAGAACAACAAATGATGCAACATACGACTATGGTTCCTGTTGAAGCGATGAACTCAGAGGACTACAAAGAGGACGTATATTAATATTCATTTAATAAACTGGAGTGTATTAAAGCTGACTTATTGGTTTTCATTTCGCTATGGTGGAACAGGTGCTCACATATACTTTGCGCACTGTCACTTTGTTTTCTATATGAAAGCTTGAAACAGTCCAATGTTTGCGTTAGCCCACGGTTCATGCATCGCCCACTTATTGTTAGCATGTGGTTACATGAAAAAATACCGCTTTATTATGTTTGGCAGATAGCTTCACTTTGCAAGATAGCTTCAAGATAGCTTTATTATCCAATAGCTTCATTTGGCAAAAGAGTGTCAAAATAAGTTAGCGTGCTATCATTGTCTCTGCACGCTCACAAAAATATATATATATATGAGTGCAACCAGCGTCATACCTTCGTGTATATTGGATAATCCACTTTTATATGTGCAAGGCTCGCTTCAATACATTCGCAGACTAACATTATTTTTAGTTCTGTATGCACAACGAAATTAAGTGTGTTAGAAAAAGTGATGCAAAGTGATGCATCTTTAGCAGCGATTCTCAGGCTTTTATCAGGCTCTGATTGTGGACCTTTAAAGCATATGGAAAAACGTGAGGGCACGCTTTATAAAGGTGCCTAATAAATATTTTTCATACCAGCTATTGCGAAACGACTGGCTTCCAAACCGTAAGAGTAAACGCGACTTTATTCTGCGTTCATGGCGAACTATCTGTCTTGCCGTTCCTCGCGATCTCTGTGTCTTCGGCTTTCCCTTCTTCCCTCCCGATGTCACACGTTCAAGTTCCTTCGTTCTGGTTAATTTTGTCAACATTATCCGCGGCGGGCCAAGGTGAATCGGAGGCTTCGAGCAAGCAAATCATTTGCACAGGGCGATTCACCACAGATTCGTTGGCGAGACGAATGGAGCAAGCGCGCACATGTTATGTCTCCCTGGCAATAGCTCAAGCACTCTGCCCATTTTTCATGACGTCGCTGGTGCCGTTTATTTTTGCCAGAGCACTACATCGCTAACTCGGAGCTTTGTTGTTGGGCATGTCAAGCGATTGTGTGCCGACCGCAGCAATAGCAGGTACACTCATTTCCATCTCTTTCAAAGTTCCACTGTCAGATGCTGGCGATGACGAGCCTTTCGTTGCAGATCAACAGATACGTCAAGCTCCAATGGGCACTGTTGTAGCAATGATGTGCTGTGTTTAACCAGCCAGAAATGCAATGGAGTTAAGAGCTGTAGCTCATTGGGCTCGCTTCCAAGATAAGTGAGGGGTTTGCCCTTGACCACAGCTTCTATCTCAAACGGCACTGTTCTGAGGCCTTCCACGTTAAGACTACTGCATCCGAGTGACTTCTTGAGCACAGTTTTTGTCGTGCGAATGAGGCGCTCCCTCCATCCACCCCACTGTGGAGCGTGTTCTGCGATAAACTTCCATTGTATCCTGACCTCCACGGCGTACTCGCGAAGAGCGGTTAGCGCAGATGCAAACCAACTAGGACAACTCCGAAGCGTCTGGGCGTTGTCGGAGTACACGATTGAGGGTACACTGCAGCGTGCAACGAAACGACGAAAGGCGAGCAAAGTTGTGGTGGTGGTCTTGTCTGATGTTAGCTCAAGGTGAATAGCGCATGTGACGGGGCACGAAAACAAAGGTATGTCAGTCCTTCTTGGACCACTTGCTGACTTCACGTACAGCGGCCCGCAGTAATCAAGCCGAACGACCGCGAAAGGGCTGGTTTCCGTAATTTTTTCGCGAGAAAGTTCGGCCATGGGTGCTGTCTCCACTGTAGTTTTCAAACGTTTACACATTCTACATCTTAAAATGATCCTCTTCACGGTTTGACGCCCTCTCAATAACCAGAAACGCTCTCAGCTCAGTGAGGGTTGCTTCAACACCACCATGGATCGTACGCGTATGTGCTGCCGAAACAAGCAAGCTGGTGAGCCTAAGGTCACTTGATAGTAATATGGGGTGACAAATGTCCTGTTCAGCGTGCAGCTCTTGCAGTCACCCACCGACGCGATGTAGGCCGTCCTCATCCATAAACGGCCACAAACGAAGTACAAGGGATGTTGAAGGTAATGGCAGACCTTTCTGCAGCGCTTGGACCTCTATTGGGAACGAGTCTTTCTGCATTATATGCAACCAATAATGCTCAGCTTGAAATAATTCTTCTGCTGTCAGAGGACCAGACGCTGATGGGAAGC
Source organism: Rhipicephalus microplus (assembly GCF_043290135.1). NCBI lineage: Eukaryota > Metazoa > Arthropoda > Arachnida > Ixodida > Ixodidae > Rhipicephalus > Rhipicephalus microplus. Next base: position 136,669,725 of record NC_134702.1, on the reverse strand, counting down.
ATCTTGCGTGGCGGCTGAAATGCTGGATCCATGCAGTTACTCTTAGCAGTCTTGCAAAAGAGCTGTAGTTTTCCATGGGCACAACACCGTGGCGAACATTATTGCCGGATGACGAAACGGATGTTTTTTCTGCGGAAAATCCTCGATCATTCAACGGTGGCTGCGGTTCGGTGAACCGTTTTTTGGTTAGACTCACGGACATCTATAAGTTTATAAGACCTTGTTTTGTCACACAGCCAGCTTGGGCCATGCCGCCACTTGGACGGTTTGGTGAGATCCGAAAGTGATAGTCCTCGAGTGATGACGTCTGCGGGATTTTCTTTGCTGCTACAGTGAAACCATAAGGAAGGTCTGGTATGCTGCTGGATTTCGGTGACAAGGCGCAATACAAATGGTTCCAACTTGGTCACTGAACTCTTTATCCAGTTTAGTGGCACAAGCGACTCCGTTCAAAAGGCAACAGTGGCCTGTTGAAAAAAGCTACCTTTTGCACGTAGCGTATAAGCCGCACCGTGATGGTGCATGCCAAGACCTCCAGGCGTGGAAGCAATACCACTTTCAAAGGAGCAAGTCGGCCCTTGCTGACCAAGAGTCACGTGAAGCACGTTTTGGGTAGTGAGTTCACTCGTAAGTAAAAGCAAGCACCGTATGCACTAGGACTGGCACCTGCAAAGATGAGCAGCTCAAATAAAAAGGGTTTATTTTTTTCTCGTAAGAAAATATATCGTGTAATACTAACGGACGAGTCAGACAGCTCAGAACATCAACTATTCCACTCGGCCTGCTCACCTTCAGGCATACTGGCATCCCATGCAAGATTTTAAAGACGATAGTCTTTCTTGAGAACCTTCGACGGAAAAAATGATGGTCTGTCTGCTGTCTGTACAATTGTCTGTTTGTCCGCACTAACGATACCTCAAATTGCACCAAACTGCCAAGCCCATTTGCACCACCCACAAATATTGCGTTCATAGTTAACGTTCATAGTTCTGCGATTGTCAATTAAAAAGCAATTATCGCGTTCATCTGAGGTGTCATAACAAATCTTTGAAGTTTTGTCTGTCTGCCTTTATACTAGAAGAGGCACACACAAGTAACTCTAAGAAATGTACCGTTAATTGCGTGGCGCTGACAGTGCAACGCGATGCTCTGAAAGGTGTTTCCAACGCTTTGCTACGAGGTCGCGGTGGTGGAAACCTGCCAGTCACTTTGCGTTCTGCACCTTATCACCACCGAGACTGGCAGGCATCTTTCTCCGCGGGCTGCACGTCTTCGTTTTCGAAGATAACTGCCAGATGGCGCTTGTGTCTAACGTGCCTCGATGCGCTCGTTCGCCTCCGCTACAAGCTTGAGGCATTCTAACGCAGCGCCTCCAGAATACCTTTCACCGATTTTCTTGCGCACAACATCAAATGAACATTTTGCTCACTCTCTCTAGACGCAAGACTATCGTCTTTCGACTACATTTGCGGTGTAACATGCAGATTTGGAACCAATTTTTTTCCATAAATTCTGGAATACCATTTTAGCCTTTATGGCGAATGGAGTGAGGTAACCCAGTGGGTCGTATACTCTGGCCTAGGTTTTCAGTGCTGTACGTTTGGTAGCCGGCTATCCGGCGGCAAACATAGCTGCGTGCTCAGTGCCCTGGATAAGGTGATCGCCTGAACGTTCTCAGGAAACACCCTAAACCTTCATCATTAGACTGTCTCCAGCTTAATTTTCGATGGTGCAGCTGCCAAGCGAGAATTTTTCTTTTGACTCGTCGCAATTTAAGACCCACTTGCGAATTTGGATGCTTGACTCGCAGAAGATTTGTTAAGTTTCTTCGTATAGGTTCATTGCCGCCCGCGTGCTGGATATCCCGATGATAGGATCATCTTCGTGGAACGCGTGCTTTAATAACGCTACGGTGTCTGGATAGTTCTGCTGACAAGATAACAGGTGATGATGAATTGTAGCCGGCAAAAAAACGCATTGATGCAGCTCCAAACGGTACTCTGGTCATCCTCCAAAATGTAATCGATAGCGTGGGCTCTTCTTTAGTTGGCCGTCGTTCCATCCACAAAAACATCAGAAGGTTGCGATCTTCGGACCGAATCAACAGCAGGAGGTATGCCTTTTTTATGTCGGCTACACAAACAACAGGATGGCATCAAAAGTTCAGCAGTAGCTGGACAATGTCCACGCCGAGTTTTATGCCCTTTGATAGGACATCGTTGAGGCAGGGACGACCAGCTTCTTGTGATGACGCATCAAACACCACTCTAACGTTCGTTGTGACGGCGTCCCGACGAACTACTGCACGATGAGGCATTTAATATGCATTATCTCCGACTGGCTGCTCTTCTTGCACCTTCTCAGCATGTCCATCATTGAAATTTGCGTGTAATTACCAGGTCATATTTCTCTATTAACGTTGGCTGCTCTCGAAAATGGTTGATTGGACGCTGCAGTCACTCTTCTGCCAGTCGGCGATTACTGTTTCCGGCTGGTAGTCCTGGCTGTTCCACCATGAGCGGCCCCTGATAACGTCTACCGCGCTTCGTTATGTAGCATTCAAATGCGGAGAGGTGCGCGTCGATCTCCAACGGTTGTTATTAGCTTTCATCGATTCCGATGGCATCGAGACGCCACATCAACGGTGCGTCTATGTCTGGGGGAGAAGAATCGCGGCTCGATATGAACAGTGCGCTAGACGGGTACTGGATGTCTGACGATAAGGGTCCTTGTAGCATTCATCCAAACGTTGTTTTAATCGCTGTTAGCATCTTTGATGCGGCGAATCTTGCCAGTGGTCACCTTCCAATAGGCATCTGATCCTATCAGCACGGTGATCTCACCTTCTTGCCATGTATTCGATTGACATGCGTCAACCGCATGGTACCCTTTTCCAGGAACGTCTCCAAGATACGGTGCTCTATCGGTGGACTCGTTACGGAGCACATCTCTGGAATCGTCAAGGCTTCTAACTTTACTTCAGCATCCCTAAATGCACTACACAGTCGCATGGAGACCCGATCGCTTCAGAGCTTTTGAGCTTCTTGAAAATTCTTCCCTTCCAATGACAGAACACTGAAGGATTCTGGCCACGTCTGCGCGAATATAGCTGTGCTGGCTACCGCTGTTCAACATAACCCGAACAAGGAGGCGTCGATCTCCAAGCCTTGCCCATATGCGCCCCGTCTGCAATAATACAGCCTTGCATCTGACGTGCGTGCTTTGGGCGGCTGTAATGGTTCGAAGCCTTGGCGAAGGGGGGCTTCCCAATGCAACGGATCCTGCAGCAGGCACTGGGTCCTGGACGGTGGGTCTAGACAGGTCACACAGAATTATCAGGTGGCGGCGACGGCAGGAGCCACACACGAGACTGATGGCCTTTTCCCATGCTCTTGCGATGTGGTTGCGAGTACCGCAGCAAAAACAGCAGTTGTTATTACGTAGTCTTACTCACTTTTCGTCCACTGACAGATTCACAGTACAGGACATAATGCTGTGCTCTTGGCTGTTGCAAAGTGGGCAGACTTGATTGATTGATGCAGTGGAACCAGTAAAAGCTGCAGCCGATGTAATGAATTCCGTGCTGTCTGGGTTTTTCTCGCCATGCTGTCTTCACCTTCGTAGGAGCAGCGACGTGGTTGCAGGCGACCTTCCTCCCGCTCTTTACTTAGATGCGAAAAAATGCCACCTGGTACTCCACTTGGCACAGTCTGTGTTCGGAAGTCTCCGTCCCACTACTGGCGCGGTCATCCTCTTTCATCTTTTGTTGGTACATGATAGCCAGATCATTTGGCAAGCAGCGCATTATGACCCGATTCAGTACCACGATGTATGGATCCGGGGACACGCCGAGGCCTTCTAAAGCACTCACTGAGAACAGCACATCGCCATGAAGTGTGCGAAATTTAGCAACTTCCGATGAGCTCTTCAGAGGAGTCAACGCCAAAAGATAATCCACGTGCTCATTGTTGAGGAAATCTCGCCTTCTGAACCAATGCGTGAGCGTTTTAATAGCGATGTCATAATCCTGCTTGGCTAACCAGAATCCTTCGATTGACCGTTTAGCGCTGCCAGGTAAGTACGTAAGCAAATACATGAATTTTTTTATGCATGGTAGGTCGGGGTTTTGGTTGATCGTGGCGTCGTAATGATCCCAAAAGGCCTGCCAGTCGCGCAGGTTGCCGTAGAAGGTAGGTATCTGTAGCCTGGGCAGTACAACCGATCGGTGACGTGGCCCTCTCACATGATCCGGAGCATCGACGGATCTCGGGAGGTGTGCGTTGCTCGATCCTAATGCGGAACCTTCAGCATGCGTCGTGGTAGCTTGCTGACGACCTTGCAACCAGTACTTCCCGCTCACAATGACGTAGCTGATCTTGTCGCCTTAATCCTGCGCAGTTTCGACTTCGTGGTCAACATCATTTTCACCTGTTAGCGAAAGAATTGCGTTATGCAGTCTCGACAATGGAGGCGCCTTGTCCTTGAGGTAGTCGAAGTGTACGTGAACTTCCAAGAGGTCAGGATCCGTTTGCTGCAGAAGATACGTGAGTTGGGTTAGTGCTCGCGTGACGCCAGCCCTGAGTTCACCTCACTTCTTCCTTAGCTGGTCCGAGTTCGCTATGGCCGTGACGTGAAGGCGTTTCTCAAGGGGCAGTCCCGGGTTTCGCGGCACGAAGTATTACGAAAAGACTGGCTCCCAAACCTTAAGAGAAAACGAGACTTTAATCTGTGTTCATGGCGAATTATCTGCCTTGCCATCTTTCGCGAGCTCTGTGTCTTCGGCTTTCTCTTCTTCCTTCCCGGTGTCGCGTGTTCTAGTTGCTCCGTTCCGGTTCATTTTTTCAACACCAGCATCAACCTGCCTGTGAAAATTTCAATAAACCTATTTGTGAGCTTCAGGACACAAAATTGTACTGCAAAATTCAGATTAGAAAATTTTGTGTGCAACCAACAAATTTCGGGATTTTTGACAAAGGTCTCTATTTCTAATTGTTCAGTGAGGTGAAGGCTCTAAATTTTCATCCACGCCATGTGACCTTCTCTACGAAAAAATGCTGTAAAAGCTGCTTTCTTTTGCTATATGATTTTGGTAGTCTGAAACAAGTGAGAACGTCAAGTAATACACAATCAATTTTCACAGAGAGACACATTCGCAATAAGAGGAAAATGTGTGCTGTATTTTACTACCGCTTCAAATTAGTTTTTTTTTGTTTTCGCGGTTTAGTTTAGAGAGAAAGCAAGTAAAGGAAAGACGGGCACATTAAGAAGACAAGTGTCTGGATTGCTACCCTGCGCTTTGAATAATTGAATTGGGAATAAACATAGAGATGATAGCGTCACAGGAATCTCCTAGCCTTTATCAGGCAATTTATGGGGAATCAGCGGTGTCCTTGACTCGGTGGATGTCTACTTGGACCATTCAAGTCACCGATTGTGATGCGATTTCGACTGTGGTTATGGTTCTGACTGTGGCTCTGATGGCAGCTTTGTTAATGCCGGCCGTACTTCAATGTTCATATGTGTGTCCTCTTCCTCAAAAAGGTAATATTAATTTTATATGCGTGTTTGCGTATTGCTACTATGAGCATTTGAATGAGTTTTTTGTCGCAATATTAAAAGAAGAAGTACATATGGTATCGAGACCATTCCGGTAGTTTGTAGCCGGCTCATGTACAAACCAGCAATAAATTATTTTCGTCTACTTAAAACAGAGAATACGTTAGTCGTAAACATCAGTGACTGACGTCCATCTAGACCAGAAACAAGTTCAAGGCTGCAATAAATAATTGTCAGAAAAAACAGAGCAGTCCTGCAGCACTTGATTTACAGCTGTCCTGCTTCCATTAGTGCCAGCTCTCCGTATGTGGCATAGGTCAGGGGTATTCGCTCTATGTTATGCCTGCAACAGGTATTCTTGTAGCGATGGTGTATAGGTGGCTCAAAGCATGAGTCAAACGCATTAGCTTCGGTGCTTATATGTCTCTACGGAAATCGCAGCCTATCCACGCTTGCTGAATCACGATTACTAGGGCACCTATGTGGCAGCTTAGATATGTGGGGTTGGACGTCCCAATACCGCCATAGAAATATGAGAGACGCTATAGTGGAGGGCTCGAAAATTTCAGCTACCTGGGATTCTTTAACGTGCACCCAAATCTGAACACACAGACCTACAGAATTTTTGCGTCCATCGAAAATGCAGCAACCAAAGCCGGGATTTGATCCCGCGAACAGCGGGCTGGCAGCCGAGTACTTTAGCCACTTAGATTACCGCGGTGGAGCTATGTGACAGCTTCGTACGTCGGCGCAGAGAATTTAAATAGTCACCGCACATTTGCTTTTGCCGTTTATGGAATGCAGTCGTTTTGAGAAATAATTATGATGTTGGGACATTGGAGAGCGCATTTCGTTCACAGACTAGATTAATTCTTAGGCGCAGCATGAAACGGGGCTCGCCAGGGCTTATTACTCGTCTACAGATTAATCTGTGCGGCTGGGCTGAACCAGGTGCTCCTATGACGTCCATGACAGCGGCTGTCACGACGTAAGCGCGCTGTTTTAGCGAAGCTGGCATTTGGAATACGAAATTTTTTGACGAGATAATACCCACTTTCGGTGAAATAACTCGTGCGAACTATTAAAGCAGATTGTAGTCATGGTAGACCGCATTTCCAGGGAGCACCTATATTTGGTGCTATTACGTCAAAAAAGTTCAAAGAGTAAATATTCCTCGCGTCTGTCATAATCATATCGTGCTTTTGGGACGTTAAACCCGACATATCAGTAAATAATTCTTACAAGCAACAGCGTGACGGGAAACAAACTAAAGAATGGAAGAAAAAGCTTCCAACCTAATGCGCTTCAGCATTCTAGAAGAAAAATGACAAGTTCTTGTTACAGACACAAAAATATGCAGTGCCATTAAACAGTGATATACCTATGGGTGGACAAAAGTATACTGAAAGTAAGGTTTATAACAACAACCTTTTGCATAATAATGAATGAAAGACAGTAAATATTTCATGCCATGTGATTTTTTTTCTTCCGCTACACTGAGGCATTCCGTTTGTCAGATCGATCAAGCACATACATCTCACTTCACAATTTATTTACCTATGTATTTTTTAACAATACTGTCAATCCCGTCAGGGATTGTTACAGGAGTGGGTTGGAAAATGTCGACAAACATTCCATATTCACATACTTATACAATTGTATGGGTACAAAAAAATCAAGGTATAAAATGATAACAATTATGGACCTACTATATTAACGAGGCACATGTCTCAGTCATATGTGCACACATTGAAAAAAAAAACACGAAAAAGAAAGAAAAAGGTAAGCACGCAACATACAAAGTTGGTACCGACTTCCACCTTTTTAAACCACAATTGTACTGGCAGGGAGGACTATGTTCAGTTCAATCCTTGATAGCGTCGCTATCATGTAGCTAATAGAACGGCTTGGCCAGCAAGTTCGTAAAATTTATTGACAGTGGGCTGCACAACCACCGTCTCGGGTAAAGCATTCCACTCTCGCACTGCCCGCGGTAAAAACGAAGAACTAAAAGTATTGTTGGTGCATAAATATTCTTTCAGTGTAAGGTGATGCTTGTGACGGGTTTTTCTAGAAGTGTTGAAAGAAATGCAGGTGTTCGAATCTACTTTAAGTTTATTGTGTAGGATTAGGTACATAAATTTGAGTCGGGATAGCATCGCACGACTGGCTAGCGTGTGAAGGCCAATATCTGTCAGCATTTGCGTAGGCGAGTCGGTGCGCCTATATCTGTTACAGATAAAACGCGCGGCTTTGCACTGGATGGCCTCAATAGTGGCTATGTGTTTTTGGGTAGACGGGAACCGTGCCACGCTCGCATATTCTAAGATAGGGCGTATAATCGTCGCATAGGCCAAGAACTTGGCTTCTCTTGTCGAGTATCGCAAGGCCCGCTTTAAAAACATGAGCTTCCGCATTGCTATATATATATATATATATATATATATATATATATATATATATATATATATATATATATATATATACATATATATATATATATATATATATATATATATATATATATATATATATATATATTGTCGCAGTGCAACGCGAACGAAAGATGACAGCAGCTTACGGCAGCGAAAAGAGCGTATTCAGGATCAGCTGTACAGCAAGATACCTGCTTCGTTGTCGTCCCGAAAAACCACAAAACATTCCTATCATCGTTCTTTTTCATATAAACACGTGTCACTTGCCCCTCCTTATAAGAGCATCGCCCCAATGCTGATTTAGACCCACAGTATTTTTTTAACGTGCAGTCAGTCACTCACATACGGCTTCATACGCACTATATGAACAAGTTCAGGCTGGTGCTGGGGACGCCTCGGGCATTGGGAACTGTCGGAGACGACCTCGTAGGTGACGTCACTTAGCTGGCGCGATACTCGGTATGGCCCGAAGTATCGCCTTAGAAGCTTCTCGGACAGTCCACGTGTTCGTACGGGTGTCCAAACCCACACTCTGTCACCGATTTTGTACGTTACAGTTCTACGGCGAGCATTGCAGCGGCCTGCGTCGTAGTCTTGTAGCTAATGGATCCGTAAGTGGACGAGCTGCCTAGCTTCTTCCGCGCGTTACGTGAACACATCAGTACCTGTGTCGGTAGCATCCAATTCATGTGGCAACATCGCATCCAGAATAGTCCGTACCTCTCGTCCGTGAACCAAGCTGAATGGAGTCGTGCGAGTCGTTTCTTGTTTAGCCGTATTGTATGCGAACGTGATATAGGGTAAAATTTCGTCCCAATTCTTATGTTGGACATCCACGTACATCGACAGCATGTCTTCAATCGTCTTCTTGAGGCGCTTCGTTAGTCGATTCTTTTGCGGGTGGTACGCAGTGGTCTTACGGTGAGTTGTTCCACTAAGCATCAGAACGTGGTCTAAAAAAGCTGCCGTAAATGCTGTTCCGTGGTCTGTGATCACGATAGTCGGGGCACCGTGGCGTAGCACAATATTTTCTATGAAAAATCTCGCCACTTCCACTGCGGTGCTCTTTTGGATAGCTTTTGTTTCGGCATACCTGGTCAGGTAATCTGTTGCGACTATAACCCAGCGATTCCCTGCAGTAGAAGTTGGTAGGGGTCTTAATATCCTTTCCTATCTGTTGAAACGGTGTACGTGGAACCTGAACTGGTTGCCGCTGACCGGCGGGTCTTTTTGGAGGTAACTTGCGTCCCTGGCAATCGATGCAAGTGTGAATGTGGTGCTTGACGGCTGTTGTGAGTCGTGGCCAGTAGTATCCCTGCTGTACTCCTGCCAATGTGCGAGCGTAGCATAAATGGCCAGATGTCGGCTCATTGTGACATGCTTGGAGCACTTCCGTTCGAAGGGGTGCAGGAATAATGAGCAATTATGGAGCTCCGATAGATGAAAAGTTTCTTTTGTAGAGGACGCCATTGCGTAAGCAAAACGACAATAATGACCTTGCAAAGACTCTAGGTGCCCTCGAAGAACATCCGTCCACGTAATTAATCAAATCAAGCAATTCAGGGTCACTTCGTTGTTGTTGGGCAATCGTGGACGCGTCGAGAACACCAAGGAAGGCCATATCATCGTCGTCATAAAGAGAAGCTGACTGTACTGGTGATCGAGACAGGTAGTCGGCGTCCGTATGGCGCTTCCCAGACGTGTATGACCGTCATATCAAACTCTTGTAACTTCACATTCCACCGTGCTAATCAGCCGGTTAGATCTCTTAGATTAGTCAACCAACAGAGTGAATGATGGTCACTTATAACTTTGAAAGGGCGGCCATAGAAATACGGGCGAAATTTCGTAACTGCCAAGACCACGGCGAGGCATTCTTTCTCAGTTGTTCAATAATTGGCCTCAGTGCGTTTTAGCGTCCTGCTTGCGTAGGCGATCACTCGTTCCGTGTCTTTTTGCCACTGTCCAAGCACAGCTCCGAGGCCTACATTGTTTGCGTCAGTGTGAAGCATTGTTGGCGCTTGCTCGTCGAAGTGAGCAAGCACTGGAGGGGTTTAAGACGTTGGCGGAGGTAATTAAACGCTGCTTGCTGTTCGTGGTTCCGCTCAAAGGTGGCATCGTCTCTAGTGAGGCGAGTTAACGGCGACGCAATCCGTGCGAAGTCAGCGATGAACCGGCGATAGTAGGCGCATAGGCCCAGAAAGCGCCTCACAGCTTTCTTATCGAACGGTACTGGGAACTGTGCCATGGCCGCAAGTTTTTCAGGATCAGACCGAACGCCGGTGCAGCTGACGACATGACCAAGAAACAGCAGTTCTTCAACACAAAAATGGCATTTTTCTGGTTTCAATGTGAGGCCTGCGGAGCGTATGGCTCGTAAGACAAATTCTATCTTCTTGAGAGGCTCCTCAAAAGTTGGGGAAAACACTATGACGTCGTCTAGATAAACTGAGCAGGTCTTCCATTTTAACCCTGAAAGTACAGTGTCCATGATTCTTTGAAAAGTAGCGGGCGCTGATCACAGACCGAAGGGTAGAACTTTAAATTCATATAAACCATCCGGCGTCACAAATGTGTTTTTTTTTTCGATCTCTTGGGTCTACCTCGATCTACCAATATCCACTTCTGAGGTCCATTGAAGAAAAGTAGCGAGGGTTTCTAAGCCTATCGAGGGAGTCATCAATACGTGAAAGCGGATACACATCTTTCTTAGTCACTTGATTCAGCTTCCTGTAATCCACGCAAAAACGCAGGGTACCGTCCTTCTTCTTGACTAATACTACAGGCGATGCCAACGGGCTCTGTGATGGCTGAATCACATCATCTTCAAGCATTTTTAGTGACTTGTTGCTGTATCACTTCCCGTTCCTTCGGAGCCACACAATAAGGATTCTGGTGTATAGGCCTTGCTGCGTCGTGGGTAATTATTTGATGCTTTGTTAGCGGCGTTCGACCGACCCATGATGTCGATGAAAAGCAGTCCTGGAATTCAGCTAGCAGCTCAAGAAGTCTCGTTCGTTCGTCCCTTGACAACGTAGTACCAACGTCAAGATTAGGTACTGATTCTTTTTGAGGTGCTTCGTCTAGGGCCGATAAACTGCTTTGGATTTCTGCAGTAGTGTCAAAGTAAGCGACGGCTGTACCCTTCGGGAGATGTCGGCGCTCAGTACTGAAGTTAGTGAGCAGCAAGTTTGTGCGTCCAGCAGTGACAGTGACTAGCCTCGAGCAACTGAAATACCGTGGCTAAATATCAGTGAGCGTATTTGGTCAGCAATACCGTCGCCGTCAAACGGCTCATCTCTTGCCACCGAAACAAGCGTACACGATCGTGGCGGGACGACCACATCGTACTCCGTCAGGCGCAAAGGCCCTGAACAAGACGTATGTCTCGGCTCTGAACAATCGACTAAAGTAGGGCTTTTGTTGAGAACCGTAATGACACTGTCAGGGTTGTTGATGACGGCGCCATGTTCTCTCAAGGAATTCATTCCGATAACCAGGTCTTTACAGCATGAAGCGAGAACGACGAACGTCGCCGCGAAAGTAGAGCCACCGATGTCGAGCCTTGCTGTGCACATTCCGACAGGCATCAGTAATTGGCCGCCTGCCATCCTTAAGTGAGGTCCCGTCCACGCTGTCTTTACTTTCTTGAGGCGTACGGCAAGGTCATCACTGATAACAGAGAAGTCAGCCCCGGTGTCGACTAAAGCTTTGACTTGCTGTCCACCCACAAGAACGGTAAGGCCTGGGGTCACAGTTTCGTCGGTATTACGTCTTGTCGGCTTTACGGCGTCCTGAAGTGGGTGTAATGGGGGCTTTTTTTCTTCGTCTTGACAGCCTGCAACCTTACCCCCTGAGATCGCCGCCTTCAGTTTCCCCGGTGTGGGCTGGGTGACCCGCTCCTCTGGTGTCGGCAAAAGTGCGGCGCTGCAACGAAGGTGACTGGGCAGGAGAAGGAGAGCGTGGTCGATGTCGGAAGACCAGCTCGTAATCAGTTATAGTCTCGTCATCATTGTTATGGCGGCCATCGAATGGGGGTCGAGGTACCGGAGGTCCTTGAAAACCGACATTGCCACGGCGGGATACGTAGTCGTTGGCATGTCGAATGTCAAACCGTGGCCTGAGAGGGCGAGACGGATCGGCGCGGTGCCAGCAATAGCGGGCTATGTGGCCTAGACCTCCGCAGTTGAAACAGAGTGGACGCCTGTCGACAGTGCGGCAGGTGTCTGTTCGGCGAAGCTGTGGTTGCCGTGATGACTCCTCATGCGACGAAAGCCATGGCAGGCCAGAAGACGACTGGTGGTATGGGGGCTGGATGGGTGGGCGCCACGATGTCTCCCCCTGTGGTGGTGACCAAGGAACGGTTGCAGGGGGCGGGTAGTAGAAGGCGGAGTGGGTGGGGAGCTTCGAAGGGTGGCGTACGTCATGGGACGTTGTTCGGGGGCAGGATCAGCTGTCGAGAATGCTTGGCGGATTTCATCACGGACTACTTGAGCGACAAATCCCATGGGTGTATCCACTACCGCAGTCCGCAGCCTTTGCAGTTCTTCACGAACAATCTCTCTAATCATGTCACGTAAGGAGCTATGACTGTCAAACGTCACAGCGGTGGCCTGAATTTCGGGGCTGCTGCGCAAGCGGTCATATTGTCGGCAGCGTTGGTGAAGGGCCCACTCGATAGACGACGCTTCTTTGATGAAGTTCTCTGCAGTCCTTGGCGGGTTGCGATGAAGTCCGGCGAACAGTTCTCTTTCACGCCACGCATGAGGTAGCGGAACTTCCTATCTTCGGTCATCTGCTGGTCAGCCCTCCGAAATAAACGTGTCATGTCTTCGGCGAACATGGCGACCGTTTCATTGGCTTTTTGGACCCTTAGTTCTAGTAGTTGGTGGGCGTGGTCACGTCTGTCGACATTGGCAAAAGTTTCAACCATCTGCTGGTGAAAGTCGGTCCATGTGGACAGGTTGCTTTCTCTGTCCTCGTACCAAGTACGAGAGCTGTCATCGAGATAGAAGTAGGCCCGGCCGAGCTTTTCCTGAGCCGACCACTGGTTGATCTTCGCAACAAGGTCATAGTGCTCTAACCAGTCTTCTACATCTTCATGTGCGGCGCCACCAAAGCGTTTAGGCTCCAGCGATTGAAAAAAAAAAACGTTACCTGGGATGGAGCGGGAGGACTGGTGCCGAGAAGTACAGGCTGGGGGCTAGTGTTAGCCATTTCTAGATGTCTGGTAGACGTTTTCTGCGAAGGGTTGCAGTCTAGAGGAATACCTCGTAGCCGACGACTGAATCGATGGATAGGGGCTGTAGTAGGCACGTCCGGGCTGGATGAGCGGCTCCCACTAGGAGTATGAAGCATCGGACAGCGTCGCGGTCCAGCACCTCCACCAGTGTCGCAGTGCAACGCGAACAAAAGATGACAGCAGCTTAAGGCAGCGAAAAGAGCGTATTCAGAATCAGCTGTACAGCAAGATGCCTGCATCGTTGTCGTCCCGAAAAACCACCTGACCCACTAGCTGGAATCGACAACACATTCCTATCATCGTTCTTTTTCATATAAACACGTGTCAATATATATATATATATATATATATATATATATATATATATATATATATATATATATATATATATATATATTGTTACGGGTAACTTATTTAATAAATTAAATACAATGCACTGTGCCGGCTGTTGCGTATCAATATAATAAGATGTAACAGAGAATGATGCCAAGGAAAGTTTTGGCAAAGTTGTTAGACCGAATAGTATAGCAAATGTCATGAACAAAAGATAGTGAAAAGAGGAACCGAAAAAACGAGCGCTAAAGTATACACTTAAAGCCCGCGACACGCGAAAAGGAGCGGTGTGACGGACCGCGAGCACACTGCTATAGTGCTGCTATAGGCTTTCTTTGCAACGGGGAAAAAATAACACCACGAGACGTATCGTACAGGAAACAACTTAGTCGGTGGTTCTGAAAGTGCTCTACATCTCAGTGTTCACATCTTGGATTTCCTGTTTATATATAAAAAATTTGTAATTGAAGTATTATTAATAATTATGGAGAGAAATAAAAATAGCCTGGGTACCTACAGGTTCTATCAATACCTATCCTAATACATAAGAAAGGAGATGACAAGGACTTGAAGAATTACAGGCTGATCAACTTGCTCTCTGTAGTATACAAGCTATTTACAAAGGTAATTGCTAACAGAGTAAAGAAAACATTAGAGTTCAATACCAAAAGAACAAGCTTGATTTCGAACAGGCTACTCAACAATTGACCACATTCATACTATCAATCAGGTAATAGAGAAATGCTCAGAGTATAACAAACCACTATACATAGCCTTCATAGATTACGAGAATGCATTTGATTCAGTAGAAATATCAGCCGTCATGCAGACACTGCGGTATCAGGGCGTAGATGAAGTATATATAAACATCCTGGTAGAAATCTACAGGGGATCAACTGCTGCCATAGTGTCTCATCAAGAAAGCAACAGAATACCAATCAAGAAGGGTGTAAAGCAGGGGGACACAATCTTCCCAATGTTAATGACGGCGTGCGCACAGAAGGTTTTCAGAAGCCTAGAATGGGAACAGTTAGGGATAAGAGTTAATGGAGAGTACCTTAGTAACCTGCACTTCGCCGATGACATTGCATTGCTGAGTAACTCAGGGGACGAATTGCAAACTCTTGCTCACGGAATTAGACAAGGAGAGCAGAAAGGTGGGTCTTAAAATTAATCTGCAGAAAACGAAAGTAATCGACAACAACCTCGGAGAAGATCAGCGCTTCGAGATAGGTAATAGTGCACTTCAAGTTGTAAAAGACTTGTCTACTTAGGGCAGGTAGTAACCGCGGAGCCGGACCACGAGATTGATGCAACTAGAAGAATAAGGACGATGTGGAGCACATTTGGCAAGGAATCTCAAGTTATGACAGGTAGATATCCACTATCCCTCAATAGGAAGGTATATAACAGCTGTATATTGCCGGTACTTAGCTACGGAGCAGAAACCTGGAGACTTACAAAGAGGGTTCCGCTTAAATTGAGGATGACATAGCGAGTAATGGAAAGAAAAATTGTAGTTGTAACCTTAAGAGGCAAGAAGAGAGCACAGTGGATTTGGGAACAAACGAGGGTTAAGGATATTATAGTTCAAATCAAGAAGAGGAAATGAACATGGGCCGGGCATGTAGCGCGTAGACAGGATAACCGCTGGTCATGAAAGGTAACTAACTGAATTCCCAGAGAAGGCAGGCGGGTTAGGGGGAGACAGAAGGTTATGTGGGCACATGAGATTAAGAAGTTTGCGGGTATAAATTAGCAGCAGCAAGCACAGGACCGGGTTAACTGGCGGAACATGGGAGAGGCCTCTGTCCTGCAGTGGACGTAATCAGGCTGATGAAGATGACCTACAGAATTTCACTGAAGTGTCTTTCATTTTCAAATTCATGGCTCATTTTATGTAGGACACCCTGTATATCCCGGCGGACGAGTGAGGTGAGTTTGCCCTCCCCCCCCTTCGCGTAAGAGTTACGCCACTGGTTACTATTAAAAAAACTATACTTTTAACTTTGCTTTCACCTTCTCAGTAAACAAGCAGGTATACAGTTTCCACACGTTGAAACCTCGATTTGATCCAGAGTACGCGTACGCTGAGCATGCTGGAATCAGCATTTATTACATCTTTACCTTTTTTTTTACAGCCAGTCATTTGGGTACGGGCCACAGTGATGATCTGTACGCGTTACGTAAATTCATTCTAGCAACTGAAAGAATACGTGGCTTGTGTTACAGCCTGATTGATACAATTGAGTCTTTTCCCTTTCTTTTTTATATTTTCTTCTGACTTTTTGGATCATTTCGCTTTTTTTTACCTTGTTATGTACCTTACATTTTTCACTTCTCTGAATTCTCTCTCTTCCTAAGTGACATGTTTCAATTTTCTTCGTAATGTAGAGTGTGACCGATCCTCCTAGCACGCATGAGCCAAGATCTTTTTGATGAAAAACAAAAGACACGTTCACTACCCCTTTGGTAGTCTACCCCACCTCTTCAACTTTGCGGTGCTTGCTTCGTTAGAACATTTTGTTTGCTACAAAAAGTGGCACGAAGAGGAAAGACTACACAGCATGCACCCATCTCTCTATGGGCACCTGATAGTACATCGTTTCTTGGTAAAAGAAGAAAAAACAAAAGTTGTGTGAGCTCTGCTTGCCGGAAACTCTTGAAAGAGCGAAGCCATTGGAGTGCCGTGGGGTTGAACGAAATCGAATGAAGTGAGGTTAATCATGTTGGAATTAAGCGTAGAAGAAGCGGAATAAAAAGCGGGACTAAAATGGGAGGAGTGGCTGGAGCAGTAGTGCACGTAGAAGCGGGTTCAGGGTGTAGTGGCAGTGGTGAAAGGAGTGGCACTGCAGTATATAGGAGTTACCCTCAGGTGAATTCCACAACAATTTAGAATGCACGACGGCACCCGAAGATGCAAGCCTTGAATAATAACAGCTTGACTGTCAAAGACCCCTGAGACTTCAAATGCGTAAATTTATTTTATAGTTAGTGGGACATGAGTAACAATATAATGACTAACGCTATATGAGTAACGCATTTGGAGTTGGCTGCTAACATATCAATCCTTGCCGGTATCATCATGAGGACGGAATATAGCAATATTCATGCTCGTATGCGTATGGTTTCACTAAAAAAAAGGGAGCATCCAGGACATCTACCCATATATTTTGATTTCAAAAGTAGTGGAAGATGAGTCATCATTGCATGAGGAAAAAGGATCCACGTTGCACATGCCTCTTACTCACTGATGCAATGTAGATGGTTGCGTCGCGAGAACTAGGCAGCCTGCATTACTTCCGTAATTAAGTAGGAATCGTGGCCGACATACGCTGCAGCTTTTTTCTCCGGAAATTCCCGAGTAAACTGGAATTGCGAGATGGGAAAGTGTGTATTAGGTCTTACCATGATAATGCTGTTTGTCTGCTTTACGGACTCTAGACGCGCAGTCCGCGTCTTTTTCAAGCCACATAAAAATCATGCATATACGAATCCTCAAACAAGATGTGTTGACCACATTTTTATCTTCCGTGGAATGCCGGGAAGCGGTTTCATTTTGAATGTTGTGTCGTTATGTCACACCGATATATCAGTGAGCAGAACTCAGCCTAGGATTTTGTCTCTCTTATTGCAACAACAATAACAAAGAACATGAATAATAATAATAGCATTTTGAAACCTGTCTGCGACATTCTCATTACGTTCCCCCATTCATATGTATCACCATAGTACTGACGGGCTTCACAAGCATGCTAGGTGTGCCGTTAACCCAATTTTTGTAAACGTGTAGAAAAAACAAAAACTGGTCATATAGCATCAGACTTGGCTATAAATAAACTAGCATGCTCAACAGCCAAAAGTGATTGCTTTTTTTTACGTCTACGACACCGGATCCGTATCACTGCTGCTGAAGTTGAAGATGCAAGTGGCATCGGAAATTTTCGTCAGAAATTTGCTTTGTTTAGAGATTTAGACAAGCACACTCTGCATCATGGTGATGGGGGTCTGGAATGTGCTTTTAAGATAGCTAAGAATTGCAGCAGTGTATCGGCCCTATACGTTGACATAGTAAGGAGGGTGGTTCTGTGACGAACCTGCACCACTCCCTTCTTGATGGGAAACCTGAAAGCGCTTATGGTCATGGCGTTGCGGTGGCGAGCTTAGCATACAGGAGGTCACGCTAGCGATAACAGATAAATACAAATATCTGATCGTATGGATAAGCAGTGGGGCCGAGTCCCTAAGGGAACACGAAATATACGTGACGACTAAAGGTAAAAGGAATGCAGCAGTGATGAAAAACAGGGCACTGTGGAATTACAACAGGTATGATGTTGTAAAAGGAATATGGAAAGCGGTCATGGTTCCTGGTCTGACATTCGACAATGCGGTCTTGCGCATGAGATCAGAAGTTCAATCAAGAGTAGAAATTAAGCAAGGTAGAATTGGTAGGCTTCCCTTAGGAGCTCACGGGAATACACCAAATCAGGGAGTACAAGGTGATATGGGATGGACATAAATTGAGGGCAGGGAAGCTAGCAGCAAGATAAAAATTGAGAAATGATTGAGAGAAATGGTGAAGGAGCGCTTGGCTAGGAAAGTATTTAGCTACTTGTACATGAAGAATGTCGATACAAAATGGAGGAAGCGAACAAGAAAATTGACTGGTAAATACTTAGAAAACAGCAGGGGGCCAAACCAAAAAGAATTATCGGTCAAGAAGAAGGTGAAGGAAGCTGAGACCGATATGTGGAGAATGGGCATGATTAAGAAGTCCGCACTAGAGATATATCAAACTTTTAAGCAGGAAATTGCCGTGGAAAGGATCTATGATAATACTCGGGGTAGTTCTTTACTGGTTGAGGCCAGGACGAGAGTATTGCGAACCAAGACATATCGAGCCAAATACGAAGGGGTAGACACGGTATGCAGTGCGTGTGGAGAGGAGTAGGAAACTGCCGAACACTTGGAAATGTTCTGTAAAGGGCTTCATGCACCCTATAGTTCAGGATGATGGCGCAGAGCACTGGGGTTTAGGGACAGGGAGGGCAAAATAGACTTTAAGCGGGTAGAATTAACTAGAAGGAGGTTATGTGATCGGTGGCTGAAGCCAAGGCACGAGTGAAAATGAAACCCTTCACTGCAAAGTACGAGTCCTCCACCTCACTACTTAAAGAAAAAAAATACTCTAGTTTTTGGTTCACTAAGTATTACGGCTTGGTGGCGTTAGCCACCGCCCGATCCAAAGAGTACAGCCATATCAATCCATCCGACGGGATGCTGGCGCTGAACGGCTGCGCGTATTAGGAAGCTCGCAAATTCGTGTTTGCATGCGAGTTTACTTGCAGTCGTGCTTCTTGACGGCTTCACAGATGTAGGCAGGATGCATAGTAACACAAACATAGCGGCGCGCTGTTTTTGCCGGGCTCTGTCATGCCCTGCTACCAGTTCGATATATGCATTTGAGGTTTGTAGCATTCGTGTTTTATTTTATTTTCAAGCTATTGATACCCCTATTACTTGCGTGTCTCAGTCTATAATACTGCTGTGTTACTGCTATATTACGGTCTATATTACTGCTATATAACTGCTGTAAAGAAGACAGATTGTCTATTTTTTATTTCTAACTACAAAAAAAAAAACCTGACTGGTTCTTTTATGGATTCACTTGAGACGACTTGTTTGTTTGTTTGTAGCCTGGAATCTATTGTACATGACCACTTTGGGAGATTGGCCAAGAAAAGATATAGTATACTATAGACGGTAACTGCACTACTGCTTACAAAAAAGGAGAAGAAAAAGATTTAAAACAAAGATATTATCAAAAAAGAAAAAAACTAAATGTCGAAGAGCGAGAAATAATTAAAATAATCACTAATGTAATGAACATACCTTGATTTTGGAGCCGACTAGAGAGCTGAGTGTACAAAACCAGATTACTTCGGGATGTATGTCTCATATTTATTGACATTTCAAAATTTACTTCCCGACTCCTCTTTTTTTGAGTATTTGTTAAAGGGGGCTCTATGTTGAAATACGTTTAGTGTCTGGAATAAAATTGCCAACCGCATCGAATACATCTCTGTGGCTATTTTCCGAAACGGAGGCACCAAGATTTAGAACAGTTTATGTGGTTAAACTTGAACCCACCTTCGCAAACGAAATAGCTAGAAGTCTTTTTTTAATTACTGCGTAGTTGCAACATGAGACAAAATAATGTTCAGCAGTTTCCGATACTTCGCAGAACGGACAAAGAGCGGGAGTGTCAGACCGCTTCTGTGTAAATAAAAATTGAATGGGGGAACACAGCACCAGAATCAGGAGTTAATAACTTCGAGTTTTTTTTAAAGATCCACTCAGATTTTCATGAAAGTTTGAGAAACTGAAAGGCAAAAAGTATCCTCGTTTTCTTCTGATTCAATGCACTAAATGTTCTCTTCTTCCCTCCAGGATAATTCTGCGCCCAACAGGTTTTTCTTACTTCCTAAAGGAATGGGAACAAAGCTAGCTTTCTGCCCCTCAGGTGGTTATGCACTGTCCTCATGATTGGCCTATTTCAACCAAGCGAAAATATTACAGGATGCCATCAAGTTATGTAACCTGACAATACGTCGCAAACATTTATGATATGTGACGTCATATGATGACGTTATCACGTAATGATGATTTCTTGCTTCACTCGTGTTTACGCTGCTCTCGCGAGAAGATGCCGGATGCCGCCAGCGATCGTTTTTAGGTTTTGATGAGACATATAAAGCTATCACCTTAATGCATGTATGGCTGTCGCTCCATGAAATTGCAGCTTCCGCTGGTGTTCGGGTAGCGTGCTTGCAATAATCAAGCAGAAAAATTGGCCTTATGATAAATCTTCCTGCTACACTCTAATATGTAGCCGTCATTCACAACCCAAGAATTTTATAGATTATGAGTAATGGCGGCTGCAGACTACCCGCCACATTTGGCAACATGGCGATTGGAATCACTAAACGGGAGCCCACTGCATCCGAATAGTCAACAAATGCTTCTGTCAGTAGCAACGCTACCTCAAGATCAGTGCTGCGTGTAACGCTAATATTAGGCCTCGAAGCTTAATGGTATCCTATGGGCACCACACAGCCATTTGGCCTCTACTCTGCTCGCTACCGAATTAAGATGCCAGAGGGAAGCAGAAAGAAACAGAGCTGAGCAGCCGTATATTAAGCCTACAAGAATTCCTCCACAAATACACAGACAAGCTCAAGCAACTCACCACAGGCTGCATTTTTCATGCCTGTCACCTTGGCTCAAGTGGAGAGTCAGCATTAGACTCAAGACTTTAACAGCACCTGTTCAAACGATCGCAGAAATCGCGCCACATGTGGAGCTATTCTTGTCTATTTCCCGATTATTTCTCTGTTTAGGCTCTCAAATGGTGAAATTACCGGCCATATTTCCTCGTTTTCTGACACTTGCTTTTTCTCGGTGGCAACACATGTTGGCATTGCGAAGGGAACGGATGATGACCTATATCCCTGGAAGCAGCCTAGTGACATTTGGTGCCATTTAGTGCATGATCTCCAGGCTTGCGCATATTGGGCTAAGCCACAAAAGAGTAGCAAGCATCAGGGAACATTAGGTACCCAAGCTTTTAATATTATCTCTTGGCAAAGGCTTCTCTCGAAAATCGACTTTAAATTAGTCAAAAAAGCAACTCTCAGTCAAGTGGACGCCACAGGGACAAAACGATCTTCCGTGGATTACTTGCATGAGCTAGCTCGTATTGGCCGAGCTAGAAGACGACGCGCGAGCACCTCGATCAAGTAGTCGCGAACGACTCAAGCCTTTGAATTGAGCTGAGTGCCTAGAACAAGTGCTTCACAATTCTCGTTTCCAAGTTTCTATTACACCTTAAACAATGCGATTACAGCTGGAAACAGAGCCGTATAGCAGATTCAAATGCAGCCACGGCATTCGTTTGCGTAAGAGACGATGCGGCGGCATCTATATCACCGCGGCGGCTTCAGCGGCTATAACGAAGAACTTCACCCAGTTAAGTTGGAAGCGACTCTCGTTAAGTCTAAGTTCTCTGGTTATTGCAAGAATTTGGGGCTTACAGTTGTCACAAAACGAATGCTCAAAAAGGGCGCGCCGCCAAATTCTCGCGACGAAACGCCGAAAAAAAACCTCGAGGTCAACGATAAAAAAAAGAAAACAAGCATCCAAAGACTCCCCGGGCGCGCGTTTCTCTCCCCTCGGAAGTGTGGGTTCGCCGACGAACCTCCTCTCATCGGCGCCCGAGCAAGCCCTGGAACGTTCTCCATGGAAAGGGGCGTGGTGATGCAGGGTTGCGTCATCCGTTGCGGACGGCCCTCGTACCGTCTCGCCCTTTCCCCAGCCTTCGCTGCGTATCGCGCCGACGAAATGATGAGAACTTTCTGGAATCTCGCGCGGAAGGTATTTAACCGAGCAGCAGAGATGGGAGATCAAAAGAAGAAGAAAGTTCACGCCGGAGTGCGTAGGTTATTCCGCAGCGTCTGGCGGTGAAGGTTTTGTCCGAAGTGACAAAGCAGGAGAAGAAGAAAGTATGCGGCAGAGGGCGTAGGGTGTTCCGCCCTGTGGGCGAAGCCTTTTGTCCTCAGTGACAAAGGAGGAGAAGAGGATTTCCACCTGAGGGGTGAAGACTCGAGCGACAGGCAAGAGTGTGTGTCTACCGCTATCGAGCGAAGACGCGTGGCAACGGCTGCGTGCGTGAAGCCGACGTGTTTTCGGCGAAGAAGTTTGGAGCCTGGAGAGCGGCCAATTGAAGACGCGAGGTTTCCTGGAAGAGAAGCTTCGGGGGCAGCGGAACGACAACAACGCTGGACTTTGAGTGAGTGATTCTCGGAAGAGTATCATTCGGACTTTTGTTCCAAGACCTTTGGAATGAATAAGTTTTCTAAATCTTTAGTCTTTAAGTGTCTCGGTTGTTCGATGCATGCGACTGCATTCTAGTGCGTATTGTTGTCTGTGTCCGTTGTTTCGAGTGTGGCTGATTGTACTGTATAGTACGTTGTTTGATTGGTGTCATATTGTATTCAACTATTGTCGAGTGTGCATACTTGTGTATCAATTCGATCTGCCGTAATTGAGAATATAATTTTTGTTTTGTTTATCAACTCTCGGCTCTGACTTGTTCTTCGGGCCACAGCCGGCGTCCGCTGGCGCGCCAAATAGGACCACTTCTAAATTGTACACGCTTTCGTGGTGCGGTTCGGGCTTGGAATTATCCCGGTGATCGCCTCCCTAATTAACGGGACCTGTGACAATTCATCTGGCGTTCGCGACAAGGACCTTTTTTGTGCACAGTGTGTCCAAAGTGTTGAGAAAGAGCCTCGAGTTGTTGATACTGCTATCGAAACGATTTCGTGTGTTGCTCAGTGTTCTCGTTAACGAGTGCAGGGGAGTGTTCCGATAGACTGATTTAGGCAGATACTTTTCACACGCGGCAAGACTTCATTTGCGAGACAAAATGAATCTCGAAAAGTTAGTAGCTCTTGGTGAGAAGATGGGTCTTTCTGGCGCCGAACTACGGAAGTGGGTAAGCCAGAAGGAGAGAGAGGCGGTGGAGAGAGAGAGGTTGGCAGCTGAGAGGGCCAAGGAAGAAAAAGCAGCTGAGTGGGAACGAGAGAGGTTGGCAGCTGAGAGGGTTAATGAAGAAAGAGAGCAGCAATTGATGTTCAAGCTGCAGAAAGAGAAGTTGGCAGCCGAAAGGGCGAGAGAAGAAAGAGAAGCGAGGGAGCGACAGCTAAAAAAAGAAAGAGAAGCGGAGATGGCTGAAAGGGAACGGCAGTGGCAGCACGAGATGGAACTCGAGTGGCTCCGTTTGCAACAGCGAAGTCAAACTCCCGTCCAAGCTAGAGTTGAAAGCAGCGAACGGGAAGATCATGGCTTCCGCTTGAACCCAAGCAAGCTGCTCGTAGCGTTTGATGAAAGGAAGGACGACGTTGACGCGTACCTTCACAGATTTGAGACGATTATAACTATGGGCAACTGCTTTGAGTACTTGCTTGAGTGGTGAAGCGCTCAGTGTGTACGGCAGGCTGACGCCGACCGATGCAGCCAACTATGCAAAGGTGAAATCTGCTTTGCTGAAGTGATTTAGAATTACTGTGGAAGGATTCCGGGACAGATTTCGGACAGGAAAGCCAGCTGATGGTGAGACGGCTACGCAGTATGCCGCCCGACTTTGCCATAATTTCGACAGATAGATTGAACTTTCAGGGACAGCGCAGCAGTACGATGAGCTTAGAGAGCTCCTAATTAGAGAGCAATTTCTTACCAGTTGCCACCCAAGTCTGTCGCTGTACTTGAAAAAGACGAAGGCTCAGTCACTTGAAGACATGCTTGAATTAGCTGATCAATTCTTGGAAGCGCAAGGTGGAACTAATTTGGCCAAGGTCAAGAAGGAGTGTCCTGAAGACTTGAAGAAATCGGCTCCCGAAGAAAAGAAGCGTGCACCAGAGAGCATTCCGCGATGTTTTCTGTGCAACCGAGTGGGTCATCGCGCGAAAAACTGTCGAACGATCTTTACGAGCCCTATGGCAGTAAAATGTTTCAAGTGTGGTCAGACTGGGCACAAAGCAGACGCATGTCGTAACGGAGCGAGTCTAACTCACCAGGTATTCTGTGTGCTAGCAGCACCGAAATCCGATGATAATGCCGTCACCGACTGATTCGTAGAGTTGAAAAATGGGGAGAAACTTCCTATTGTGGGGGCTGTAATGACAAAACAGGCAACCGGTGTTACGAAGAGAATGCCAACGCTGCCTGGAAAAGTTGCGGGCAAGAAGGTTACGGTGTTAAGGGATACAGGTAGCTCCACTGTTATCGTGCGGAGAAATTTGGTACGGGAAAGTAAGTTGACAAGCAAAACGAAACCAGTTAGCCTAATTGACAGTGCGGTTCGGATGCTTCCCGAAGCAGAAATTGAGGTTGAAACCCCGTACTTCAGCGGGAAGGTTACTGCTCTATGCATGACGACCCCCCCCCCCCCCTGTACGACCTCGTCATAGGAAACATCGACGGGGCGCGAGGGCCGAATGATCCAGAATGTTTGGGGTAAGACCCGAAGATGGAGCCCCCGCCGACACAGGGACCGCGAGATACAGCAGAGAACAATCGCGTGAAGGATTTCACTCGAGCCCAAGGTGAAGCCCGGGCGCAAGAGACAGTGAATGAGAACATGATCGTATTGAATGAGTTATGTGCTGGGCAGCTGGACTTACGTCGGCACGACCTCAACCGACTGATAGTGTAAAGGTGACGGCATCGGCCAGCCAGGCCCAATGCCATGACATGAACAAGCTGGTAAATAAACAGACAGGAACCGTTGAACGTTATGACCCGTTAACGGTGTCGGAGTGACAACGATGGCTGAGACGCCACCTCAGATACCGTCGATGGAAAGGGCTCGCCGAAAAAGAACGAGGAAAAACAAGAGGTCGAGCGAGCACCTCAAGAAAGGACGCAAGCGCAGCTCGAAGTACACGGGATAGGTGTTGAGGTCGCATCGGAATGAGTTTAATAGTGCTGAGTGTAATATGTTAAGTTAATGTGATTGTATCGTGTGTCACAACTGTATGTCGAGCGAGTCAAAATGTTTGTTATGGTGATGTGATGTATAGTATTGTGCCATTGTTGTAATGAGAGAAGTTTGTACAATTGTATTGTTTGGAATATGGGATGGAGTGTTGAACTCATGTACCTGTGGTTATATTTCATGTGTTGTGAGATTGAATTGCAATGTACATTTGTATTGAGTGATCTATTGTGAATGTGACGTGCCATGAGCAACGGACTATGTTACAGTCTTTAAGTGTGTGGTGACTGTTGGCGCTCGTTCGTGTGGTTTTGAATATTATGAGATAATATTCTTAAAGTGGGGGGCAGTGTCACAAAACGAGCGCTCAAAAAGGGCGCGCCGCCCCATTCTCGCGACGAAATGCCGGATGGATGCCTCGAGGTCAACGATAAAAAAAATAAAACAAGCATCCAAAGACTCCCCGGGCGCGCATCCCTCCCCCTTCGGAAGCGTGTGTTCGCCGACGAACCACCTCTCATCGGCCCCCGAGCAAGCCATGGAACGTTCTCGATGGAAATGGGCGTGGTGATGCAGGGTTGCGTCATCCGCCTTCGGTCTCGCCCTTTCCCCAGCCTTCACTGCGTATCGCGCCGACGAAAGGATGAGAACTTTCTGGAATCTCGCGCGGAAGGTATTTAACCGAGCAGCAGAGATGGGAGATCAGGATGGGAGATCAAGCAAGTTAACGCCGAAGTGCATATGTTATTCCGCCGCGTCTGTCGGTGAAGATTTTGTCCGTAATGACAAAGCAGGAGAAGAAACAAGTATGCGCCAGAGTGCGTAGGGTGTTCCGCCTTGTGGGCGAAGCCTTTTGTCCTCAGTGACAAAGGAGGAGAAGAGGATTTCTACCTGAGGGGTGAAGACTCGAGCTACAGGCAAGAGTGTGTGCCTACCGCTATCGAGCGAAGACGCGCGGCAACAGCTGCGTGTGTGAAGCCGACGTGTTTCCGGCGAAGAAGTTTGTAGCCTGGAGAGCTGCCAATTGAAGACGCGAGGTTTCCTGGAAGAGAAACTTCGGGGGCAGCGGAACGAGAACAACGCTAGACTTTGAGTGAGTGATTCTCGGAAGAGTATCATTCGGACTTATGTTCCAAGACCACTGACTCCTTCTTCTAAATTCCCATTAAACTCAAAAAAGTGGATGGACGGAAGGCCGCTGTGGTAGCTCAGTGGTTAGAGCATCGAACGCGTTATTCGAAGGTCGTAGGTTCGATTCCTGCTCACGGCTGGTTATTTTTTCATCCACTTTTCTTTCTTCTTATTAACATTCCATTGGTTCTAGTAACTTCCCCTGTACATTCCTTGGCATTACTGTCTGTTATATCTCATTAATATTGTGTTAAAACACGGAAAAACGAGCCCTTACGTATACACTTCTTTCCTTTATTTCATTGAACGAGGGCCTCGTACTGGCAGATTTGGTGTGTTTAGGTTGTATAAAGAGGGCCAATTAATCAGCTGCCCGCTCATAATAAGTTCACGTGCTACGTGACGCCAAACATGCGCACAAGAGTGTTTTCACACTCGTTGTTTGGCTTATAGATGGCACTGACTGTCACTCCTACTTCTAAATTCCCATATAAACCCAAAAAAGTGGATGGAGGGAAGGCCGCTGTGGTAGCTCAGTGGTTAGAGCAACGAACGCGTTATTCGAAGGTCGTAGGTTCAATTCCTGCTCACGGCTCGTTATTTTTTAATCCACGTTTCTTTCTTCTTATTTACATTCCATTGGTTCTAATAACTTTCCTGTACATTCCTTGGCATTACTGTCTGTTATATCTCATTATTATTGTGTTAAAACACGGAAAAACGAGCCCTTAGGTATACACTTCTTTCCCTTATTGCATTGAACGAGGGTCTCGTACTGGCAGACTTGGTGTGTTTAGGTTGTATAAAGAGGGACAATTAATCAGCTGCCCGCTCATAATAAGTTCACGTGCTACGTGACGCCAAACATGCGTATAAGAGTGTTTTCGCACTCGTTGTTTGGTTTATAGATGGCGCTGACTGTCACTCCTACTTCTAAATTCCCATATAAACCCAAAAAAGTGGATGGAGGGAAGGCCGCTGTGGTAGCTCAGTGGTGAGAGCATCGAACGCGTTATTCGAAGGTCGTAGGTTCGATTCCTGCTCACGGCTGGTTATTTCTCATTATCTCAATATATATATATATATATATATATATATATATATATATATATATATATATATATATATGTATATATTCGATGCAGATAGGGATTTCGAGAATGCTTTTGAAGAAGGGGGGGAGGGGGGTTAAAGGTTTCTAGGTACGTTGACGATTTTTTAATTCTTTTAGATGACCAGGTAGACCTTACAACTCCTGATTTTATTTTGAAAGTTTTTAAAAGACTAGGACGAGAGCTTTTCTTCACTGTTGAATTGCCACAAGAAGCTTGTCTTCAGTTTTTAGACTTAAGCCTCACGTGGCACGATGAGCATTTTTGCTGGTCTTATCATCCTCGTGTTGAGAAGGAGTTGTTGCCGAACGATTCTGCCTACTCAAACATCGCGTCTCTTTGCTTGGAGTCAGCGCTGAAGAGGTCGTACCCACACAGCATGAACCTTAATTTCCTAAATCAGGTGAGCCGCTTATCGGCTGCTGGGTTCCCTCGACCGGTCATTACGGCCGTTGCTGGATCATTTCTGCAGAAGTTTAAACGTGGAACATGGGAAGCGATGACTGCTACCCAGCCCTTGAGGATTAGGCCACAAGTTGTGTCTTATAGCTATAAATTCTCGCAGAACTTCAAGAAAGTCACGGGCAGGCACGGCGTACCTGTGGTGTTTTCCGCGCTTGAAAAAATCGCAAGGCTGTGCCAACGTGTGTGCGATAGCAAAAAGTGTGGCTGCGAGCAGAAGCATAAGAGGGCCTTTGTTAAGTGTTCCATGGGGGTCTTGTACTCCATACCCTTATCCTGCGGAAAAGTGAACATTGGCCAAACCGAACGAAGTATTATTGACCGGTTAAGGAAACAAGCCCCCCCCCCCCCCAAAAAAAAAAAAGAAACAACGAGATGACAAGTATGCGCACTTGGTTGCGAATGTCATCTCGAGTGTTGTGACACACGATTCTCAGAGATGAAGATTCTAGGCAGAAGCGCAACAAAAGCTTCACGTAAAGTGTTAGAGGCCTTTTTTATAGAAAAAAAATAAATATCACTGTGTAAGCACTCCTTCGCCATCATTGTCACCAAGCGAATTCCAGTTTATCGCTTTGATGCTCTGACATTGATTAACTGTATGTATTGATAATATAAGCTGTCGGCCTTCTATGGTGTTAGTGCGCACATGTGTCATGTATATATTCGAGCCCTTGAGCTATGAATAAATCAGTTGAGAGTGAGCGCTGTGTGGGTTTGATGCCAGGGTGTGTGCTTATGTGAGTGATTGTGTCGTGTGTTCACGCTCGAATTAACTTTTAGAAATCTCTGCTCCAGTTGCGGCGCCTGGCGGCGAGCTCCGCACTAGCACCGACGGTCGCCTCCCATTGAAATCAGAAAAAATAGAGGAGGCACTGGTTGGACTGATAGTGTCTATATCTATGTTGAAGTCTTCAGCTATGCAGCAAAATGTTTCTGTGCAGCAGCAAAATATCTATGCAGCAAATGTTTCTATGCAGCAAAATATTTTGCGATCAAAAAATTGAAAAAACCAAGGTAGATCCCGGTGTATAGAAATCGGTGTTACACGAGAGTGAAACGTGTGTTTACAAAGGTAATTGATTTGATTGATTTGTGGGGTTTAACGTCCCAAAACCACCATATGAATATTAGAGACGCCGGAGTGGAGGGCTCCGGAAATTTCGACCACCTGGGGTTCTTTACCGTGCACCCAAATCTGAGCACACGGGCCTACAGCATTTTAGCATCCATCGAAAATGCAGCCGCCAGAGCCAGGATTTGATCCCGCGACCTGCGGGTCAGCAGCCGAGTACCTCAGCCACTAGCCCACCATAGCGGGACCTTGACAAAGGTACTTGAGCGTTTATTGTGCATTGTTTCAGCAACAGCAATAAATGCAAAGTCACGTTAGGAACAGCGAGCAGCTCGAAACTTGCTGCGCACATCTCAAGCAGAAAGCATGCACGAAAATACCATACACAAGAGGAGCGCGGACCAAGAAGTGCCCTAATTCTTTTTGTGTCGTGTGTCAGGAGCGCGGTGTTTTCGTAAACGCAGTCGTGGCAGCTTGCGAAGTGATGTTCGTCCTCTCCCAAATTACAAGTCATCTAAACGCGCGCGAAGGAGAGACCACGCTCCGTATGACCGTGGGGGCGGCGCTTCGCGGAGGTGGTGACCTTGAGAGCACGTCGAACACGACACCGTCGCGCCATCTCGCTACTCATAATAAAAATGCGCCAAAGTTTTAAATGTGTGAGGGCTGCCAAATGGAGTGTGGTGCGTATAAATGAGCTTGTGTTTATCGCACCAAAAAACACACGTTTTGTTGCGTAGGGCCTAGCGCGGCGTGCAGAGAATCCTGCAGTTGTTGGTTCAATGCCTGGCGACAAGCGCTTGCCTTCTTATTTTTTTTTTGCAATCTCTAAGTATATGTTTCCAACGTCACTTCCGCGACAGAAGTAGCCATGGTGGATCCTGGCATAAAACACTTTCGTGGTAAAATGTGGATAGATATGCCTGAGGTGGGCCATACACCACAGAAAATGTTTAGCAGGCCGACAGAACGGTCACAATTTCAACATCCGCGCTACAAACGCTGTGTTCACGTAACAGTTCACAGATATACTTGTTTTCAGCAGCAGGGCAACACCTGCCCCACGTTTCGTTATGTGGTTAGCGTAAAAAGAATGAGAACCAGGCATGCGCAGAAATTTATCGTGATGATATCAGGTTTCGGTTAAACAAATGACGTCAAACGGATTTGTAAAACCCACCAAAAGGTTAGTCAATTGATGAATTTTGGTCACAGGAGATTGCATGTTGGATTTTGTTACCGTCATCGTTTTGATTTTCTCTGCGCTAGACTATGAATAAAGCTGAGAGAGTGGGAGAAGAGGTGGGTAGCCAGATGATTTCCCAGAGGTGTTAAAAAGACAAGCAAGTCTTAAATGGCTTGTAGTGAGGCCGAACTACGTCAGTTTTAACAAATTGGCTTGGTGGTTGTTCCAAATAAGGGCGCGTTTACACTGAGCATTCCGGCCGCCGAACGTGCGCCAAGTTTGATTCGGCGGCGGCGAGATTCGCCGAAAGGGTCCTGTCCGGGCCGATTGATCTTAGACTACAGGTTTTCCCGCTCACTTTAATCGAAGTGCCAGCATAAATAATCTGCACGCCGTTAAAATAATCTGAGCGCCGAGCTATTTATTCCATTGCCAAACATTTAATCCAAGCGCCAACATATTTAATCCAAGCGCCAACTCACTCAGGCCGCGTGCCATTGTGTTTAATCCAAGTGCCACCGTGCTTAATCCGATTGCCAATGACTTTAATTCAGGTGCCAGTCAGTTTAATCCATGCGCTAGAAACGCACAGTTAGCCACTATATATAGTATAAATGTCAGAATAACGTAAACATGGCGTCACAGCAAGAACTTTTCCCTCGGCTATACAGGGTAGCGCTTATGAAATGAAGTGCGCTGTGTGACTTCCCCTTAACATTGTGGTGTCATAGCTTCAAAATAAAAAAAAACAGTCAGTAGTAATTGCATGTATGGGTACTTAAATGTATTTGCCCATAGAGTCCATGTTAGTCTTTATTGCATTGCTACTGCTTCATTCCGGTTAACCATCTACACCATCGAATATGCATAGATTTGTGTCGTCTGCTGAGCAGACGGCATTTGGCTACTTATGCGCTGAGGCTACCGCAGTTGTCTGCTCAGCCCAGGGAGAACAGGGACCGACAGATGATATCCATTCGTTCTTGAAATCAGAAATAACCACTTAAAAATACCAAACTTGCATTTATTCGGGTACATGTGGAAATAAGTTGTTATAAAAGCATCAAAGTAGATACTCCGGTTTTCATGTAACAGACGACGCTTAGTGTAGCTGAAGCGTGTGTACTTGAAACGTGTGTTTTCATACGGGAACATTTGCAGACGAAGAGAGAGCTTTGCTTGAAGTCATGGCTGGACGCAAACGAGGACCACACTTTAAGAACCCCGACGAACCTTGTCGAAAAAACAGCAGAGTATCGGTGGTCGACAGGGCTAGGATTGTGGACGTTTACAGGCGTGGCGGTGACTTAAAGCAACTGGCCGACGCTCTAGCCATCAACATTAAAACAGCAAGATCGATTGCCGCCACCGACAGAGAAACATCAAAGCATGGTGGGGGTTCAAAAAGGAAGTTTGGAGATGACGTCGTGAGTACATTGAGACGAATTGTCGACGAAAACTGTACATTTACATTGAAGCAAATAAAGAAGGCCTTGGAGAAAGAAATTTCAGGAGTAACAATCAGTGCAAACGCAGTCGATAGCTTGCTGGATGCCCACTGCTACTCGATGAAGCTAGTGACGCAGAGACCCACAGATCGCAACCGTGACGATATCAAGCACAGCCGCATGCTGTACGCCCAATGGCTGCAGTCTGATGGACCGCGTGTTTGCCGCTCCTATTTGGATGAGACTAACTTTGATATCTGGTGTTCCAGGAACTTCGGCAGGGCAGCTAAAGGACAACCAGCTGTGCACATGACCACAACGACAAAGGGAGTGAACTGGAACATTATAGCATGCATGTCCGCAAATGAAGCTATCCACTGGACTGTGGTGAACAAAGTTCATTGGGTTGTTTTTAATGACTTCCTCAGTGATGTTTCGGCCCGCGTTGAACGTGATGAGCCAAATACCAAAGCTGTATTCCTTTTTGATAATGCACCTGCTCACGCTCGAGCAGAACAGGCGGCTTTGGCTAACTCCATGCACTCTATTAAGCGCCTGTCAGCGTACAGTCCTTTCTTTAACACTATAGAAGAAGCCTTCTCAAAATTCAAGTCACACGTGAAGGCCTACCTGAGCGAACGTCGTAATTTAGTTTTAGTGACACCGCAAGGCATCACGAAAAAGGAGCACAGGCGTTCTTTGCTGCTGGATGCGGCTCGCCACTTCTTGCAACAAATACAGCGCGTGGACTGCGCGGCCTTTGATCGGCGCAATTTCTCTTTCGTGCCTGCCGCTTTGCGTGAAGATGACTTGTGAACATCCGTCTCCGAGCCCTATGAGACAGTTCTGTTTTAATAAATACACTAACCTGTGCCTATGTTGCATTTCTAGAATAATTAGTAGTAATCACTCTTGTTTTCCTGTATATGTATATGCATGTATGTGTACACACACACACACACACACACACACACACACACACACACACATATATATATATATATATATATATATATATATATATATATATATATATATATATATATATATATATATATATATATATATATATATATGTGTGTGTGTGTGTGTGTGTGTGTGTGTGTGTGTGTGTGTGTGTGTGTGTGTGTGTGTATGGGTGTGGGTGTGTGTGCGTGCGTGTGTGTGTGTGTAGAGATAGAGGGGGGGGGGGGACAGAACAAATAATTTAGTGATTGCGCTGAATCCGCAAGCTTCCAATGTGCGATGAGAGGCATAATGCCACGCAAAAAAAAGCACGTACTCAAAAAAAAAGAAAGCTAGGCCCAAGGCCAGTTGCGTGTTATTATCATTTTGTTTCCTCTGTGTTCGTTTCATCGCATTCGTCAAATACGTCACAAAACTAACAAGCTAAATGAACAATCAGTAGTGTTCGTATCATTGGAGACATTTAACTTTGTTTAAATAAAAGAATAAGAGCATACAATAATGTAAAATAAAACTTCTATTGCCACATAAGAATGATCAGTTTACGTTTTATGTTCACTATAAGAAAAAAAAATATTGGAATTATGTCTATTTCACTGTGCGTGCCGCGCGACGGCTTCCTAATTTCTTGATTATGTAGGTGTCTTTGACCCATTACTGCCCACGACCATGCTTTTAATCTCTTAGTATGCGTTCCGGTACTCCAATAAACATAGTTTGTCGTTCGCATTACATGACCTCTCCTGGTCATGTAATGCTGTAGGGAGTACCAAAGCCAATTATGAGCTTCAGTGACGGATACTGAATTTTATTGCACTGTAAATTATTCAGTAATATGTTCCTGCATTTTTTTTCGTTTTCATTAAGTTTATTTCACCTGAGCCAAGCACTCATGATACAAGCTTGCGCATAGCAAAGTATAGGCCCTCCAAACATGGCTTAAGCGAACCATGGCAGTAATTTTTTTCAAGAATACTATCAGCGAATACAAATAATAATGATTGATTCTACCTTCCGACTATTGTCTTTTATACTGTAGGAATTGCATTTCAATTGCACTGCCGTTTTTACACCCCGTATTCTGGTTTTTGTGCGTCGATTAAACTGACTGGCACCTGAATTAAAGTCATTGGCAATTGGATTAAACACGGTGGCACTTGGATTAAATTCAATGGCACGCGGCCTGAGTTAGTTGGCGCTTGGATTAAATATGTTGGCGCTTGGATTAAATGTTTGGCACATGGATGAAATAGCTCGGCGTTCAGATTATTTCAATGGCGTGCAGATTATTTAGGCTGGCACTTGGATTAAAGTGAGCGGGAAAACCTGTAGTTTTTGCGGCGTCTGCGGCTGAATCAGTCACCGCGGACCGATAGGAAGACTAGTGAAGAAATTTTGAAAAGTGGTGGCCAAGCCCTACTTACTTGTCATGGTGCGGTGCCCATAACTGAACATTGTAATCAACGGTAGCTTAACCCACTCTGTACTACTTCACGTTCCTATTTCGTGAAAGCGATGACTGAGCTTATCTTTGGTGTGACCGAGCTTGTCACGCTCTTGCAGAGCAAGACAAACCCACCAACGCCACTGGCGTCGGCGGTTTTTTCTGCTTTTCGTGCATTACAAGAGAGCGACTTGCCAGCAAAGTAAGCAGTACTGCTTCTTCTTGCTGCCGGTGTACAAGAATCGACGAAGTCTATACCCCCGTATATTGCAGTGGCGTTTGCGATTCATGACAGCAACTGGGTAACAGCTCATATATCTCGCGTCGGCCCCGTGGTACATGGCATATTCGGCGGCGCGGGGCGCGTCCAGTGCGAACGATGCTGCGTTTTGGCGGCAGGTGAATTCCGGCCGCTGTAAAACGCGGATGCTTTAGTGTGAACTAGGGGTAACATCGAAGGTATCTATTTTGCGTGCCACTACGCTGTCATTCTTTGTCCGCACACACTTCCAAAACATTTTCCTTCTCATTTTGAAAGCTGCGCCAAGAAGGCATTTAAACGCCTTCTTGGCGCAGCTATCGAACAATTGTTGTGTGGCCTCTACTGCTCATTAACATAGATCCATTGTTCGGGCCCCGCGAAGCCAGTATCAATAGTCGACCGGTCAGCCTTCCTTGCTGCCTCAAGAGAAAGATTTCGTTTTGTTCGGGCCATGAACTTGACAATTACGCGAGCATGGCTACTCTTTTTGTTTTGGCGGTATAGGCGATGTCAATGTGCACTAGGTCGAGAAAAACTTTGATGGTAACCAAAATTTGCAAGGCCATTTCATAGCTCCTGTCCCTAGAAGCGAGCGGTAAGCCCTTTATTTCTACGTTATGAAGCCTGCTGTATTGTTCTAGTTCCAATAATTTTGCTTTCAGCTTCAGTAACCCTTACAGCTAGGTCCTTGTTTTTCTGCATCAAAGCAGCACAGTACCCTCTTGTCATCTTGACCTCCGCAGTCAAAGTCCGCCCCTCTTTTAGAATGCTTTCGAAATAATCAGCCATTCTCGGAACAAAATGTTATGCTCCGAGTCATTGTTCCGATTTCAGTGCACATTTTACGCTTGAAATCTTAAATGGCCGTCATAATATTGGTAGTTGTAGGCATGACGAGCAAAGAAAAGAAGAGAAACATTCTGTCGGCAGTGGCAAAACCAATAAAAAAGAAGTAGTGTTAGACCAGGAGTGGTGACGATTTATGTAGAGGTGCAATCATCTATGCAGCAAAAATCAATAGCATGGAACATTCAGTTGCTTGTTCAACGTGCTACCACTGACTGGACGGCACATCCAATGAGTGGCTCTTTTTGTAGCTTCAGTATTAGGTGACCTCACGATTCTGCTGGTGCTAAGCACTATCATAGTCGTGTATGGCACAGTCCTCTTGCGCTTGTACCCGCGTTTTCTTCAGGAGCTTCTTGGTATGGTATGACCAACCTATATGCAGCACAAAATCAACAGGAACATTTAGTTGCTTGTTCAATGAGTTACCACTGATTGCACGGTAGATCCGATGAAGGGCTCTAGTTTTAGCTTCGGTAGCAGGTGACGTCACAATGCTGCTTGCGCTGACCACTGTCGTAGGCGGGCATGGCGCAGTCCGCTTGCGCTTGTGCCCGCCTTTTGATGCAGAGCTTCTCGGTATGGTATCAGCAACCTATCCAGCACAAATCAATAGCATCGAGCAGTTAGTTCTGTTCAACGTGCCATTGCCGACTGTTGATTGAGCCGACTATATCAGGTTTCTAGATTGAATACGTAATGCAAAAAGAAACGACAACCACACTGTTGCCCTCGTGAAGGTACAGACGGATCACATGCTCAGATTAATCACAAGAATCTGAAATTGCAGGCGCGACCTTACTGAGAGCAATACTCTGAGTTTGTATCATGCGTTCTTCGTGAACCACTCAAACTACATTGTATGGCCACTAAAATGGTTCTGCTTGAATGAAGCCGAATTGGATGCGCTGATAATGAAAACCTTCAAGTGAATATTAGGAATTTCTGTTAGCACTACCTCAAAGAAGCCCTTTCAACTACCCACTAGGTGTACACAACACTCTCAATGATGTAATCGAAGCACAGAGAACTGCGCGAAAAAGACGCCTCTCGTCTTCGAAGGCAGGTAGAAAAATCTTGAAGTCCGGAGGACTGGCGCTCCATGGTCATCGATGAGAATGTCAACCATGCTTTCTCATGTCATTAGGGAGACCTTTAAGGTTAGCCCTTTCGTAAGGAATGTGAACCCTCTATATAATGTGGCCAGACGCAGGGGAACAGCCCTCTCTCTCAACACTTTGCGCACAAAAGCCTTGATATAACCACATACGTAGATGCTGCGCCGTATGGGCACACATATTCCGGGGTAGCTTTTGTAACTGATCCACATAGGAAGGCACTTATTGCAGCTTCGTAAAGACATGTCAAGGTGGTGGTTTGCCGACCCAATTGCCATCGTGCTAGCTTTGAACGACACTGACTCGATATCAGCCATCAGGCTTCATTTTCTAGTCTCAAATGCAATACTGAAGCAACCACCATCTGATCCCGTTGACACTATCACATGATTCCCAGCTTACATGGGAATCAATGTACAGCGCTCAGCACCTTTAACACGAATGCTCTACCGCGTGTCCTGCAGCAGTTTGATTGACGCTGACACCACCTACGTTTGGGTTCTGTTGTTAAGATGCTAACCAAATATGCCGACGTACTATCCAAGACTACTGAGGTACTATCTAGGCAAAAGCACCCAGCACTTCGCGGCTGGCATCAATCAAACTAGCCCTCGCCACGCATCGAAGCATTCATGTTAAAGGGGCTGACGGCTGTACATCCCAGCGAACCCAACCCGAATGACCAACGTGAGGTCTGAGATTCCGCGATGGTCCCGATACGCTTGACAATCCGGGTTGAGAGCATAACTCCGACCCATTGCTGTCTTACGATATAGGGCAACACTAACAGCTTGGGTGCTAGAAATTCCTGATCCTGAACGCAAAGCCGAGTAGACCTCAACCATCCACTGTTAGAATGTTACAAAAAGGGATATTTCTCGTCGAGAAAAAGGTTTAGTCGCTTTTCTCCGGCATCGATCTACACTGCCCTGAGTGCCATCAAAAGTGTTGCTTCTTATTTCACATGCTCTGGCATTGTTCGGCGATAGAAAATGCCTACTTTAGATGACTGGGAGGTAGTCTTCAAAAGCGGTGACCTCCATGAAGAGAGCGGGTGGAGGACCATATTCCTTGGGCCCCAACGTGGGTGCGGCCCACCACTACGGCTTCGTAGTTCCTTAGAACTCGAATGAAGATATGTTGACTAACTGGCTGTTTTTTTTTAATACTAGAAAATGCATAGATACCCAAGTCTAAAGACCGCGCTGTTTTACGCTGCGCTGACAATGCGATGCTGCGCTCGAAAAGACGGATATTCCCTATGCTTTGCTAAAACAAACGGTACGGTCACCTATCTGTGACTCTGTGTTCTAGAGATATTTCTGTTTTTCAAGAATACCACCACATGACGGTCATGTCTGACGAAGCGCTTCCAGAATTCTATTCAGTGACCTTCCCGCACTGTACATCAAATAAAAATTTTATTCTCTCTCTCAAAGAGAAGACTATCGCCATTCGACAAAACTTCAAGTAAAACACGCAGGTGCACGGCGGTTTGTTCTATTAGGTTCTATTAAGTTTATTGACCAGGAGAATGTGAGTAGTCTGTATATTAGCGTCCTTTTTCATATCGCAATGGTATCACTCAGAACAGAAGCCCGGGAATGGGGTGGATGCCTCTTCTTGCTTTCTTGCTACATAGGGAGCGTCTTCTACTTTCCAGATAACAAGCTTTTGCCAGCGGATCCTAGTATCGTGCTTCCAGGAGACGGGCTTTGAGGCGATTCATTGTTTCCAGTCGTAGACTGGGAGCCAGTGGCACCGCTATCACTCGATGCAGGAGCAGCAGTATCCGAATTGCTGGCGCTACAGAGCGTTTCTGACAGATCGTTCTCCCATGACCAGCATAATCGGTGGGGCAGGAAGAATATCTGAAATTACGAAAAACAAAACAAATATGCTGTAAGTATGGCTCCCCAATCTTTACGCAATTGCACTTGAGAAACAGAGCTTTTGTTCGCATGATAGGTTGCCAAGAAACAGAGAAAGACAACAATGCTGCATGTACCTAACGTCAGTTTGCCCGAGCTTGGCTCTATATTTTTTGGCTTCAAAATGCAGCGTTGCATTTGAACAAACTTTTAAAATATAGGACTTATGTAACAGTTAAAGTTCACGGTAAGAAAGTGATGGCTACGATAATTTATCTTAAGAAAGCGGAAGCTCTTGTATCATGAAAAGAAATTATCGATATTTTATGTTTACAAAGTGGAAGTTCGTGCAATAAAAAAAGAAATTATTGGTATTTAAACATTCAAATATGTCACGTGGTGTCACCTGTGAGCTACCACGGCGTCGTATTTGCCGCTACACCATGCCCAGGTTACTAAATTAGCTGCAATGCTTGAGAACTACAGGTTCACGTGATGAAAGACCACAGTGCAACCACCAGTACTTTTTCATTGGAGGGCACCCACAACGCGTGGGTTTTTAAAGGAGCCAGTGACGTAGACATTGTTTTGAATAAGTTTCCCTTGCGTTGGAATGCAAAGGGCTTCGGAAGAAATCTTACTGATACAACTGCCTCTCGCGACCTTCCTCTTGCCGTAACAGGCTGCAGATATTCAAGTATGCAGGGGACAAGTGCGATCACTGTGCGAGCAGGCCAAACGAGCAAGGTGCGGTGAGGTGATCAGTGCCACCTGTCCAAGAATAAAAAAAAAAAGAAAGAAGGAGCCGCTGGCACTGTCTCGCCAGCCTGGCGTCCGGAACCAATGTCACCTTCGCACACGCGTTTCCCGTGACAATTATCCGTAGCCGTTCCGTCTCGGTGTCTTCTGAAGATCAGTTTCGAATCTTTCGTTGGTGTTAACAGTGTGTGCGTGTTTTGTGTTCACAGCTGGACGGTCTTCTAGACCGGAAACGCACGGAGCTTTGCGATGCGTGAGCTGAGGCGCCTTCGTTTAGTGAAGGTCGCGGGCCTCAAATGAGCCTTCCGTCACGACTATCAAATCAGATGATGCACCCACTGCGTTCTCGGCGAAGTCCGGAAACCGAGTGGGAACTAACGCTTCTGTGTTATGTTGCTTCGTTCACATCGTTGGTCTGGCGTTCACTGGTGTGGTTCTGCACAGTGTGTAGCGGTAAAAATAGATCTAAAATCAATGAAAAGCAAAAAAGAATAAGGAAGGACATTAGGGGCAAGTAGCAACGGTGTGAGGTGTTCGATGCGTTTGTGAAGGCTACTGTCATGGCCGCTGGATAAACAAAATATCCAGTGACAGTGCTACTGTGAAGGCAGTACTAACACGCTTTCAACAACCATCGATGTGACATGTGGCTTACAGGCAGGTGTTAAGGCTTTATAAGCGTAGCGCTGAGGCAGTGAAGCACCAATAAGGATCGCACATCGCACAGTTTGCTTTATATGCACAGTAACGAAGCAGAACTCTTCACGTTGGTGTGCCTCGTATGTTAAACATGTAAGTGTATTTATCATCAAGCCCAAGATTTCATTAGGCTATTTTGCAGAAAATGCAGCAAGTGTGAGGATGAATGATTTATCTTTTTTATAAAAGCAGCTTTACTAAAAACATCCCCAACGCATACCAGCCCTCATGTCTTATTCTGGATTGCGGTAAGAAATGGTAAAAAAAACAAGAATTTGCTAGCATGCACCTCTTTTTTTCTCCGGCATGGATATATATATATATATATATATGTAAACAAGAGTGTACTCTACACTTTGCTCCGGAAGTGCAAAACTCCTCATGAAATCTCAGAAAGCAACATCTCTATTTTTCATTTTATTATGTTTTTGAAAAAAAGAAATATACGGAATAGAAGTCGAGCCAGAGTTTTAATTGAAACATTCAGTAGCATGAATGTAATAAACTAAGGGGACTTCTTTCCTTTGGATACTTTTCAGCAAAGCTTTTCCGGCAAGCAGTGAGAGTTATTGGTCCATCTGTTTTTTTTTTTTACAAGATTGTCTACGACGGCAACATTTGCAATGCTTCAGGACACACTTTATGCAAGATATCACACATCCCCCTGCCTTCGGGGAAACACTCGGACGAGCACAATGCGAGTTGAGTCATTCCCTAATGTCCCAAAATCTTGTGAACTGTTGCATGCCTAGTACCTGAGAGACACTTGATAATTCATAATATTGTCAATAGAAAAGTACAACATTACTTCGTGGTTCAATTTTCAACTGTACATGTTTTCAAGCTGTTAGTATTTACTTGGCCTGTGTTTCACACGCTTGTTCATTTCTTCTGTTTCATTGGCTGTATTTCTGGGCATGCCACACTCTTTTCGTGTTTTTAGTTCATGCAATCAAATGTATTAAGCCTGGATTAAGTAAAGAAGTGCTTTTGTTACATAAAGAGTATATTTCGGTGAAAATGCAGTTTTCTGAAACTTTACATGGTGATGAAATATATTTCTCACCACGAGGGCTTGATGTCTTTTGCAGCTTGTGTCAAAAATGAATGTAGCCAAAATACTATATATAATTACTACACTTAAAAGAAATTTATGCTGACAAAGCTGTCTTTTATTAACTGCTTCAAATAATTCTAATTCACACTACACATGCAAGGTCTGAACAATGGCAACTGCCATAACCTGCATATGTTGCCATTCATGAACCGTGTATGTAAGGTAATTTATTGCAAAAAAGTTTCGCATACGTAACTTTCCTCTTCACTGTACCAGAAGTACCACTATTGACACAACGGGCGTCGTAAGAGACCGTTCGAGGAACACGAAAGTGTAGGTGTTGCCATCGTTCACAAATTCCCGCACCAAAAACCCACTGAGTGACAGATTTTGACGGTGTCAACTGGAGTCTTCGTAACTCTGAGCCAGTAAAGGAACGCAGGTTCATGGCTTGAAGATTTGAAGAAACCTCGCACAGCCCGGACAGTCAAATGCTGTACGCTATTGTGCGAGGATGACGGTGATTTTAGCGAAATATTTTCTAATGTCACCATTTTATTTTCTTTGAATAAAGTGACGTAGAGTCCATAATTGTCAGGTGATCTTTCGAAGAATTTATCAGTCTGAAAGAACTCACTCTGTACATTTAGTGCTCTTAGAATCATATAAGGTAGCCTGCATAACCAAGGTTGCACTTGGCTCTGATCTTCAGCATGGTTACTTGGTCAAGTCTGAAAGCCTTGTGCGGAAGTATGGCTTGCTTTGGTCCCATTATTTTCGTTCATGATGCATACCGTGTAGATCAGCTTCCACCATACTCTTCAGAGCAGCTTAAATTTTTCAACACTTTATACTTGGCAGGTTTCACTAGGCTCAAAGCAAAGCAGTAGAGCAATCGCAAAAAACAAACAAACAAAAAAGAAATGTGACAAACGCCGTATAGAAACGCTGGGTCATAGATTGTGCTATGTAATCAGACCAGGCAACTTCAAAAGTATACGTGCGAACTTGACCTAACATTACATTTTTACGTACCTACCGTCAATAAGGGAAATAAAGGCAAAGTCGGGAAACATAGAGCTTTTTATAGGTACACTAGAAGAATCTTTTCGCCACTGTTCGCTTCAGCCAAAATGGAATTATGGGTAGTTACAAGTTTGTCTTATCTTCGTACTTTCAGCTCCATTTGGTTTCGCGTAGCTTAGAGCAGCTTCGTTACGAGACAACAATCAGCAAATGTTCAACTCTTGCGCTTGACGACCTTAACATTTTAGGCTTGCCAATTCAAATTGGACCACGAAGTTCACAATGGTCCGTTCTTTTATTCGAAACAAAACGAAAACCCAGATATAAGCAGCGCGACAAGTGCATTCGAAACCCGCAGGAAAACTTGGCCAATTTGAGTACTGCCCATCAATCCCATAGCGTGGTAACGATCACAGA
Source organism: Rhipicephalus microplus (assembly GCF_043290135.1). Taxonomy (NCBI): domain Eukaryota; kingdom Metazoa; phylum Arthropoda; class Arachnida; order Ixodida; family Ixodidae; genus Rhipicephalus; species Rhipicephalus microplus. The sequence goes on along the minus strand of NC_134702.1, from coordinate 136,627,720 downwards.
ACCAGAGTCCTCTGTACAGTTAGTTTTAGTAAACTCTATGCTGACGACCACCTGATAGTAGCACAAGGAAATGTGTGTGGATTTGTGTTTACGCTTGTGCTACATGCAAGTGGTTGTCACCCGTGTGGTGCGGATGAAGGGGGGGGGGGGGGGCTCCCTTCTTCTATGATTTGAAGAGGGGCACCAAATTCGTCCCAAACCTTTACTTAGTCGCGACTGTCCCGCCATTTTATAAATCGCAAGGTCATGAGCTAGGATTTCCTGGACAATACCTACGCCCAAAGGCCACTCATTTTGCATTTCAAGAGGTTCTTCCTATCTATTTTGCACCTCATATAAGGACACGAAAGACAGGTGGTTTGGGGAAGCACCTCATCGCTTCCTTTGCATTTTTGTCTCCACTGCCAAGCTTGGCCTATCACTAACTCCGCCAACGGTGATTGGGGGGGCGGGGAGGGAGGGAGTGGGTGCGGTGAGACTTGGCCTGTCTTTAATGCTAATGAGGAATCATGCTTGTGCATATGGTTACCAGCATTCACTACCATAAGCCTGCGGCAAGGTTGTGGGTGTACGCAGAGCCCATTTGCAATATTGTTTGGATAATCTGAAAGCGCCACCATCGGACTAGAAGGAACGATGTGCGCTTACGTAAGCATACCTATTGCTGGTGATGACGATGGTGCCATCCCCGACACAAGCGCGGATATGGAGTCAACGACAGCTTTGATATGCCAACACTGAAATCATGACTAGCAGTGTTCATAATCAGCATGCATAGGAGGAAATGTGTCTGAGTTATTATTGACCACTACAGCATTCCTTACCATGTTCGCGGGTATCAAAAAGCTTCCAAGCTTCAAGAAAAGAAAAAAATTCAGTGCGCAACAACAAAACCGGGCAAAAAATGAGGCAACACCTCATTGGACGAGAGAGAGAAAAATATTGTAAGAAAGGTAGGGAGGGTAACTAGACTTGGTCCCGTTAGCTACCGTACACGAATAGGAGAAGGAGAAAGAACAAGAGAGAGAGAGAGAGAGGAGGAGGTACACATTGCACATAACACACACACCACACGCACAGTTCAGGTTTCACAGGCGATCGCACAGTGATGTTGCCCTGAAGAATTGTAGAAGGGCTCGTGTGCCCACTGGACGAAAATGTTAGGAGATAGGCGGGACGTGACAGTTGTTGGCCTTGATGTGTACATCTGTTGCTGTTGCGCGCGCGTGCAATAGGAAAAAGTGATGTTTGCGTTTGCACATGTCGCGAGAGTCAGCGCGTGTACATTTACGCACATTCACGTCATTACCCGCGTATGCGTTGCCGTATCATTTCCTCTTGGGCACATGTCCAACGTGTCCGACGTGTTTACGGGTTTCATCCAGGCATACTGAGTACAGGTCCATCAGTGGTAAAGTAGGGCACGTATAGGGACACGCATATGTGCACCTGCCGGATGCTTCCAAGCTTACGTACATTGCACTTGTGCTACGTGTTCTACTATTGTCACGCAAGCAGGGCGCGAATGAAGGATGCCAATCATGGGAGAGTGGGTCGGTCTCGTATTGCAATATGTGAAGGCCTATGTAGCTCTGTCGGCAGATGGTCCCGTAACCCACGACCTTCGACATCGGACCATATATTTCGCTAGCCGCGTGCGTGCGGAAGAATGTTTTTATACTTTCCCGTCTACCAATCTTTCGCAAGAATTTTTCATCAGTAGCATCAATATATATATATATATATATATATATATATATATATATATTACATTATTACAATATAGCAACAATTCTTGCTTAGGGGCGTCTCTCATTGAAGAATATACTAGGGACAGATCCTGCCATACACGCGCGCCTTACCGCGTCACGCGGCCACGCCCTGAAGGATCCAACATGCATAGTCCATCCCCAAACGACCGTGCTGGGAAGCAATCTTTAGGCGGTCATGCATTGGTAATAACAAGGTCTTTAAAGAATTATCTGTTTTTAGACAAAGCAATGCTAACTTTAACCTTTTTTCTGTGTTCGTGAACACGTTCACTGATAATCAGATCAAAATGCCGTGGTAACTCGCTTATTATTATTTGTTTCATTCAGAGATGGACGGTATGTTTTGTGGCATGGAAAACGTAGTGCTTGTAAACTGCATGTCATACTATATATTTACATAAAATTTACGCTGCAGACAAAAAGAGCTGAGATTTTAATATTTATAAAGGAACGCTTGGAAAATTTGAACAGTAACGCAGTGATTCAATGCGTGTGAAACGTAACGTTAGGGTAGCTTTATTATATGAAATAAAAACCAACGAAACATTTTTAATGACACAATACACCCCCTTCTCAACGTAGGGAGTACCACCGGTAATTTGTGGGCCAATCTTTCTTTATTAAATGGTTGTGAATTCATTGAAGGCTTGTAAAAAATTGAAAAACACTCGAGCTTCATTTTCAAGAACAGATCATGACAGCGTAATTTAGAGTCGTGCGTGCCGCCTTCAAAACTGTTAGGGGGCTTTGGTTCTCGGTGCCTGCCTCAAGCGTATCGCTGAAAAACAAGTTACTGTGCGCGCAACATTGGCTGTTCCAAATTATCATTGACTGCCTGTTGCAAGCACCCACTACACCACATTTTTTCCTTTTGCGAATCATCGAACAGCCCACTATGCGTCCGTATTGAACAACGCGCGAACCTACGCAGCTGTTCGCTTTATCGATGCTTGTGCTGCTACTAATCGTTGAATATATCTCAGCGCTTAGTAATTGGTTGTCCTTGAGAACGGCAATATGTGGTGCGTTATGGAAAGTCCTTTCACTACACGATGTTCATGTATTGTTTTAAGGAGGAAGCTCCTAAGGACGTGGGGCGTGGGTCTGTCGACCTCATGTATGTATGTATGTATGTATGTATGTATGTATGTATGTATGTATGTATGTATGTATGTATGTATGTATGTATGTATGTATGTATGTATGTATGTATGTATGTATGTATGTATGTATGTATGTATGTATGTATGTATGTATGTATGTATGTATGTATGTATGTATGTATGTATGTATGTATGTATGTATGTACGTACGTATGTATGTATGTATGTATGTACGTACGTACGTACGTATGTATTTATTTATGTATGTATGCATGTATGTATGTATGTATGTATGTATGTATGTATGTATGTATGTATGTATGTATGTATGTATGTATGTATGTATGTATGTATGTACGTGACCGCCTATAGTTCCACCTTTGCCAGCTGTCGACTACTTCGCTGTTGCAAACGTCCCACTACGCCTCATCACCGATCCACCACTCACCGACCATGAAGGAAATACTGTTGAGAAGTAGCCAATATGAAATGCACGATAGTCGTGTACTTGTATCCAGGTGCTCGTTAAAGAACCATAGATTGTCTCCTAATGTTCATTTCTTGTTTCTACGTGACCACCTGCAGTTGATGATGATGATGATGACTTCTTAAGGATGGCGCTCACCCACAGAGGGGGATGGGCCAAGAACCGGGCGGCAGGATACTTAAATGAAACTAAAATGAAAATGAAGCCAATCTGAAAAAGTAGTTTAAAAATAATACTACCAAAAAAAAACAAAATATGTTTGCTGAGCAAGCGGTTTTTGATAGACATACCTGTTGTTTTTGATAGACATAACTACGAATTATGAACTAAAGAGCCGAAAAGGTTGGGGCTCACTAGCACGGTAATCGTTTAGTTGCGTTGATATAATCAAACACAGTGGAGCATACATCCCTGTGGCAGTAACCAAATGAAGTTCCGCCAAGTGATAAAATTACTGGTAGATTTACTTGTATTCCTAGCCTTTGTAGTGGGGCTACTAAACATCTTTATCTTTGATAAGAAAAACGATGGCAGAACAAAAAGAATTGTTCAATTGTTTCAATTTCGTTGCACCAAATGCATAGCGGTGACGCCTTGAGTCGAGCTTTGTTAAGGTAATAATTTAGTTGGTGAACTGCATAGCGCAATCTGGGATAAGTGACCTCTAACTGGCGAGTATGTATGCAGGTCCACCTTTGCAAACTGCCCACTCCTTCGTCCTTGCAAACATCCCACTATGCCCCATCACCAATCCACCACTTCGCCGACCATAGCGCCGTTATATTGAAGGGCAAACAGAAGCGACGTATAGCTACCGCTTACGAATTGTAGAAAATCCTGTATAAATATATACAGCATCAGTACATATAACACTCCAGCACTTCGCGCCACTCATCATCACACAGTCCGTGGATATGCTGCGATTCGTTTTCAACTTCTGAAGCACAATTTCAACAAATATTGTGGCTCAGTGACGCCGACGGCCTGTGTAGGATTCTCTCTAAAACCCGAAACATTTTATTACTTATTTTATCTGCAGCTTTCTCCATTAGGGGAGAGGGGAAGGACAAGATTGTTTTTTTGCCCGCAACCAAAGATGATGACATTCATGTCTGAATTCCTGCGAAACAAGCTTGTTAGTACTTGCCTTAATGCAGTGTGGAATAGGAGGGTTCTTTATGAGGTCATTTATGCCGCTCAATGCGGGCGGGATCAGTGGTGGAAGGGGCGGCAGTGCCGAAGCTGCAACAACAAAAAAGAGAAGTGTAGACAAAACAACGCTGCACGGCTCAAATATGGCCTCTCACGATGGAGGAGAAATAAAACACTTTCTTGCAAAGACTCACTTCATCCTTTAGGGCGCAACGCCATCCCGGAATTTACAGAATGTCAGATGATGCAGAAAGATCATGGCTAATCATTGTTGAGATTCAACACTGCAACGCCAGGATATTATTATCAGTGTAATTGATGTGTATGGTTTCGTAAATTTCGTCCACGTGGTGTTTTTTCAATGTGCACCTAAAATTTAGTTCACTGGCCTTAAGCATTTTCGCCACAATACCAATGGCGGACGCTGCGGCTGGTATTAAATACTGTGACTTTCGGGTCAGCACTCGAGCCCCATAACTACTAGGCTACCATAGTGTGGAGGTTAGAGAATGAAAGAGAAAAACTGTTACAATATAGCAGGGTCAAGGAACAAGAAGGAAGCAGTGTTTCAATTCCTTATGAATGACATTACCTCACTACAAAGGCGAATAAACATTGCAGAAGACAACGTAGAAATGACGACAAGTTGTAAGTTTTGCCACTCAGTCTCCATTTATTTTCTCAGTTGATTTTCATAGCTAAAATTTAACTCTCAGCTCAATACAAAAGAAAAAATACAAAAAGTAGAAGTCCTACAATTTCATAGCTGAACGAAGTATGAATAAAGAGAGTTCGATGAACTACTTGTAGAGAAAGATTGACGTTAAGAAGACAAAAGATATTTAGTAAAAATAAACGAACTCACTGTTTGTGACCACCACAGTGACGAGAACTAGGAAGGCGAAAATCAGACGCATTTTTGCAGACAGAAAGTGCACTGCGCTCTGAGTGACCGTCACCCGTCTAATAGCAGCTGCTCCTCTGGTAACTCCCTCACTCTCAGCCAGCTATTATAGTCTCTCGGGTAGATTAGCACAAAAACAGGTGTTCTTGTACCCGGCCTTTGTAATGGAAAAGAGAGGATCTTCGGTCTAATTGAAAATTCTACAACACAGGTTATATGCCAAATAAATTGGAAAATGTAAAAGGGATGATTATCAACTTCTCATTCTGTGCTCGGTGACAAACGTAGTTTGTGTGAGTAAGCAAATGAGCCAGTTCTGCAGAAACAATACATATCAGGTTGTAACGCTAGCAGCGGTAGTCATTTATTGATTTTTTTCTTAAAAAATAAACAGAAAGCATCCGTACATAAAACAACTATGATTTTCACCTACCACTACTCGTCAAGCTGAGAATCTTTGAGAACGACAAACTTTATGGTGAAACATCTCATAGAATATGTGCAATAATGTTGAAGCAGCGTCAATGCCCATTTAATTCGCAGTTTACACGTAGTAGTGCCAAGTCAAGTTAGAGCAGCCAAAGTGAGTTTTACGTAACACATAAAATCAATCCTGAGCGAATACCTCATGAGGATACCAAACTTTTTAATAAAAATTGTTCTCTCATACAAAAAAATTCAAGAGAATACTGTAACCGTGCCTCAACGTGGAAAAGACGAGGTATACCTTGTTTACTCCTCAAAAATTAATTTCGTTTAAAGTAAGATATACGTGCCCAAACAATTTGCTAATAGATCGTAATGCTGAATGACAGGCCAGGATTATCGGTAAGAATGCACACACCAAAATATTTTGTGAATTTGTTAATTTACACGAACTTACTTGGTTCACTATGATGAAATGCCATATAGCTATCTGCGTCACGTTGTGTAACTACTCTCAATTAGCTGAAAGGAGTTTGGTTTGCGTGTTTGTTGCGAGACTCTCATTTGCTTACTCTTTTTCAAGGAGATTCAAATTCCCCCCACCGATGTACAGCTCTTTGCTGCGGTAAACTTTCTCTAGTGATTTACTTGCAGTTAACCATTGCATTTTTCAAATATGATTAGGAATACGAGTGATCTGACAATACTTACTTTTATCCCGCAAATGCCGAGATTTTCGAGCTAAAAATCAGTTTTGGCAGTATTTCTGGTGAATCGGAGTAAGTAAAACAAGGCACGCAGACAAAAAAAAAGCCAATATTAAATTTTATCATCGATGTTAAGTCTGGTAAAAGGACACAAAAGTAAAAGTGCGTTTTTTCGCGTATTGGTAAAGTAGAAGCTCACCATCCCGCATAGGTTCCTTTTAACGCGGCACCGCGCTTCGTAGGCAAGAAAACCCGAGAAAAGAAAATGTTAGTGTAGACGCCGCGTTCCGATTTTCACACCAATTACCGAGTCGTGACAGTTTGAGCGCGTCTACTGGGGCCTACGCAGCTTCCCATAAACAAAAATGAAGTACATTGTGACCTGTGTGTGCCGAAAAATTCTTTCTAGCCAACGCCGCGAAAATAAGAAAAACATTTTTAAGTTATTGACGTCAAGCGGACATATCGGTGCGAATAATAAATGAAACCTAAAGCTTTGTTTCTTCTGCTAAATTATAATTTATGGTAAAAAACGTATGAAAATTAAAGTTTTAATGTACAGATGATCAATTTAAACGTAGTCATTATTTTTCTTTAGTGACCTTTCAAAAACAAACCAGAATGTACAATACACTCTTGGAAAAGATAGCTTTTTTTCAGTCTGCTGAAAATTGCCTTGTGCAAACACATGTGACGTAGTGAAGCATAGAACGAAGTATGCAAGGAAAAAATTACGAAAATAGCATTTAGCTTCGATGAGACACTGAGGAATGTCATTATAGCTTCTTCGTAAAAAATGCAATCAGGTTATTCACACACTACAGGCCTAATCGCGCCTAATTTAGAAAAGAAGGTGCCAGTATTTATGAGAAATAGCCGAGTACCATAGGTTTTTATTACAAAGGGGAACGCCGAGGGAGCCTAACATATTCAAATGGAGGCATAAAAAAATTGCCCGCAGCTTCCCTCGGGGGAACACTGAGGAGGATGCGGAGCATATAATTGGTTAACGGGGTGTTAAAGTGCGACTTACTTGGGTCGATGGCTAAATTGGTTAACGTGGTTGTGAAATGGGGTGTTAAATTGCGACTTACTTGGGTCGCTGGCTAAATTGGTTAACGTGGTTGTAGGAGGGGTGTTAAATGAGTGAACACGTACGACACGTATGCAAAAGGGCGGTGTTTATTTATTGCGACGAACTTTGAGCACGACGGCTTTTTGGTCGGTAAAGTGAAGAGTGAGTGGATCGGGTTGCAGCGGTCGTAGGTCGAAATTTGCAAAGACGTGGTCGATGCAGGTTCCGCGAATGGTGGTCGTCTGGTGGTGTTTGCAGTCGTCGTGCGTTGCGCGTTTCAGCGAGTGTCGCGACGCCATGTATTCGACTATCCAATCGTCCTTGATGACGTCGACGTTAAAACCAACCGACGAGCGGCAACTGAGCGAGCGAGCACCGACCTTGAGTATATATACAGCGCGACGGCGCATGCATTGTCAGCTGTCGAATGTTCGAGAAGGGGGAGAAGCGCAACGGCGCATGCGCGCGCGTCAGCTGCCGATGTTCTCGAAGCGCGACGGCGCATGCGCGCGCGTCAGCTGCCGATGTTCTCGAAGCGTGACGGCGCATGCGCGCTGCATTATACAGCTAGCGAATGTTCGTGAAGAAGAGAAGCGCACGCGGTGTGTAGAGGAGGAAGGGTGCACAGATGGTGGAGGAGTGAAGCGCGCGCGGTGTGTAGAGGAGGAAGGGATGCACAGATGGTGGAAGAAGGAGGAGGAAGCTTGCGGACGGCGCCGCACTACAAGCCTCGAGTATTAGATGCTCCGCATCTAAAACGTTCCTACTAGGATATCTCATTAGCTCTCTAGCACGCCAATTTACTCATTCTCTTTTCTGACGTTCTCTGACATCTAGCCCATCCGGCACTTTGGTGTAGTGGTTGCGCTGCTGGGCTGCTGACGCCAAGGTTGCGGTTTACATCCAGACTATGGTGGTGGCATTCCAATAAAGGCGAAATACTGGTGGCCAGTGTATTGTGCCATGTTGGTGCAGGTAAATAACCCAAGATAGTTGTAATTTGCGAAGCCCTCCACTATGAAGCTCCCCACTGATTGCGATACCATGGTTTCCGGACGTCAGGCCCCCAATATTACAGTATTGACCTCACCCACGTAGCTAATTTAAAGGCCACGTAGCGAGTTAGTTGCATAGAAAGCCCTATCAATAATTTAACAATCGGAATGCTCAAGTGTTCTAGCACTTGCATGCCATCGAATATTCTGCTCTTCTGTTTCAAATAACGGCACAAGTCGGTGCACCAGCCAATGCAGAAGTTAACCATAACACCACGTGTTTATTATTACGCAAGCATCAACATCATAATCATCATCATCAGCCTGACTACGTCCACTGCAGGACAAAGGCCTTTGCCATGTTCCATCAGTCAACGCAAGTGTACGTGGCAATATCTTTCCGGAATGCTATGCATTTATTTGTGCCTTCATGTCCTTCGACCAATGGTGCATTCGTGCTTTCAGCACAGTGACATTTACGTCGTAGCCAAACAGGCCCAGGGAATCACAGCACAAGGGTTGCACTCCACTTACACCGTTCTCAAAATAAGCACACACGAAATTTTGTAGAGCTCTTTCAATAAACAACACATTTGGTCTTATCCTAGTGAATATACGCTTGAGATGCAGGAACGCGCGGGTTCGCTGAATGACATAAGATGTCACGTGCCGTTCTTTCTCAGACGTTCTAACTTAATCGAACCCTTAAAACCCACTATCCCATTTCACGAGATTGCCTCACATTACATATTAAAAGGACACAAAAGAGAAACAATGACTTGTTTAGATTAACAGACTGTATTTTAGAAACTGTATTTTCATATGTGTCACCATCATTAGTTCATCATTAGTGGAGGAAATGCAAGCGAAAGTCTCATTTTTAAATTTTCAGTCTAAGTATTTGTGTGTTTACATTTTTAATTTCCGGCCTAAATAAAGTGTTTCGACTCGACGCGTAGTCGAGAATTGGGGGCAGCGGAGAGAGTGAAGCGAGATAGAGGGTTTTCGTGAGTGGGCGTAGCAACCCGCAGCCGTGGACACTGCGGCGAGCGTGGTGTGGGTGAGGAAGAGTGATGTCAGGACGCACTTGCGAAAGAAGCGTGAAAAAGCAGCTGACTACAACGCGCAGCTGCAGCGTAACCTACTTGGCACCGCTTCAACACCTGCGGTGAGGGGAACACGTTACAGTGCGTTCGTGTGGACGCTCTTACGCACGGCGTTACGCACAGGGTTCAAAGAGCTGCTTCTCATCTAATAAACATAAAATGCTTTGCATTCAATCCCCCATGTCACCGGCGCCATCGGCAATCATTTAAACAAAAAGCAAGCAAAGGGCCGATGGTTACCTGAGATGACCGTTACGCTGGAAGGAGTTAACACTATTTCGAAAATCAACAGCAATGCAGGAATCAAAGCGAGTCTCTGATTACCTTTCTGATTATTTCCATAGAGAAAGTTATGTCTAGAACACGTAATTGTATTATTATTGCATTTTTTAAAATATTCGGTTTAAAAGTATGCAAATTGCACGATATACCGTAGCTTGTAAGTCATGAAACTTAAGGTTATTAATATTTAAACGAGCGCATCAAAAGTGAGTCATTTGTGCAGTTGGTGCTCTATTGCAGAATTGTGGGTTATAAATGCATCCTCGAATGAAGCAGGTATTGCCTCCCTCCACCGCTAGTCAGGAGAGAGGTATGGTGATAGAAAGGCATAATAGCAGCTGCACGCGGCTCCTCGAATTGTCTACAGAAATGGTGAAAAAGGAACATACCACAAACTGAAACGAAGCGAACTGTGCATCGTACGAGTAACACATGCAGCGCACACCGCGGAAGTCTTTCCTCGTAATTGCACAGTCTAGACGCATAGCAGTATTCGTTTTTACAAGGAAGACCATAAAACAAGGGTCACTACCAATAAATAGATGGCTAGAAGCATTGGAACAATATATAGAACACGATGTTGAACACGTGCTCTTCCTGGTACAGAATCGCTGCTGAATGTCCTGTGTTTTTTGGGAAGGGGCAAATCGAGCAAGAAAATTTGCAGTCAATCCACGAAGCTCATGCTCGTGATGGAAAAAAGCTAGGACCTAAAGTAAATAATTGCGCTGGGCCTCTAGGCCCACCGACTTTAAAGCTGTTGCGCAGCGGAATAGACAGCATGTCTGAAATGAACGCTCTTTTATGGTACATTGAAAACAAAAGAGATCTCAGACAACACCCGATGACCGCAGGTTGTCTTCACATGGTATAATCGTACACGTACGTTTCTCGACGAGATTCATACGCACTGGGGTCGACGCGACCCAGAAACGTCGTTTTGAATGCCTTCTGAGAGCAACAATTTCTTCTGAAAGGGTTCTTCCATGAACTTCTTGGAAACGTCCTTTTGAGGGTCCTCTGAGGACAATAATTGGTCCTGAAACGATTCTTACGTGGACTTCTTGGGGTCGACAAAAAATGCACTAGGCCTATTTTTCTCTCCTATTTTTTCACGTCAAATAGATGAATCCCTTGTGTTCGAAAATTTTCTTTGCATGTTCGTTTCACGTATTTATGACATAATTTAGCCTTCTGGATTCTTCTTGATTCAGTGGAAAACTTACACGTGTTTCACTTTATAAAACACAAGTAAATATTCATATGTGTTATTTATACTGTTATTGCAATATATTATTCTAAAATTGTCCATTCTTAAAAGCGGCAGCCACGTACTCAGAGGGTAATAACAAACATCACGGTGGAAACCATTGACCATGCGGCGGCGTTGTAGACATCAAGTAGCCAAGCCACTGCAAGTCAATTGTTTGTCACGATGGGATAACACAGCAGATGTTTGTTCACGAAGCGCATCTGCGTTTTTGTTTGTGTATATATGTAAATTTATATAAATTAAAAATGTTGGACAGGTTTGAGGCTGTTATTTGTAGGCGCAGACGAAAAGTCCGTTACCATTTTGATAGGTCCATAAGAGTGCTCGGCCTTTTGAGTGATCCGCTGATGTATGGATCTCCACCAGTCGAATGCATGGCAGTGAGCGTACTGCTTCGGGGCAGCCTAATTCCAACAAGATTAGCGAAAAATCGGCGTTTTGGTCGTACACATGGCCATGCATCCGGAAAGTTGACTCAGCGGTCGTATCGAGTGCAGAAAACGGAGATTCTCACACTAATGACTGCATGGTGCATGACACACGTGGCAATCAGGAGGCTGTGTAGGACTATCGCGAAATATTGCAAGCATGGGCGATTGAATGGCACTGGTCTCCTGCTGCAGTGACGTCACTATAGCAGGAAAGCTGAAGCTTTCACAGCATTGTTTTTTCTCACTTTCTTCGGCGCAAGCCCTCCTGCACACACGACGAAAGGTGATGAACACTTCAGACATTGAGGGTGGCAAGTACTGTGATTTAAGCCTTGAGAAAGCACTAAGGTGAGCGCCGTGAGACTAAGAACAGATTCTCAGTGAACTGACGCTCAGCCTAATTATTGATTGACTTCCACTGACTAAAAGCTCAAAAGGGCAGTTTTGGATTATTCCTGGCCGTGTTAGCAGCCTACAGGACAAAGCTTTATTTGTCGTTGGCTATTTTTGCAGCGATAGCAAGCCGTAGGATGCGAATGAATTTATGTGAAGTTTCGTTGACCAGTTGAAAGGTCGCACGACATCGGGAATTGTTAGTGGCACATTAGAGATACCCGTTACTATGCATGCCCTGATATATGATGCGCCTACCAAAGCCATCGCTCTTTTAATCGTAGGTCACACGGGCTACTATAGCTGTACCAAATGTAAAGTGCGTGGACAATACTGCCAAGTCAAAGTGTACTTTCTGGATTGAACTGTGAAGCGCAGAAGTGATGCCACGTTTCTTTCTGAAGAGCAACAATGACACCACACAGGACAAATCATAATTGAAAAACCACCAATAGACATTGTGGAAGATTTACCTTGATTACGTGCACCTTGTCTCTTTGGTGTTGTTTACAAGCTCCTGGTGTGGTGGTTCCGGGCCCAAAGGAAATAAAACTCGACAGTAAATTGCGAAGTAAGGTATTGGAGTGAAACTTGAAAATTGCAAAGTACATACCGTGATTTTTTAATAGAAGGCCATGAAGCATGTCAGAGCTGCACCAAAGAAATGCGACTGAGTTCCGGTTTTTTTATGGAGGTCCAGGAGTGCTTTCTTCACTGTTAACTTAGCACATGTACCAAAAGTTTCGTGACCTGCCTGTACCAGTTACAGTGCTTCATACACGCGCTGCTGGAGTGAGCGAAAGCGAGTATGCTGGCAAGCTTCTCGCTAGATTAGGTCAATTATTCATTAGAGCATAGGGAGAGGAGTATGGCCTCTGTAATGCTGCATGTGACGTCAAACACCTTAGACCTCTGTATGCATGGGGTACATTCCCAATGACAAGTTTCGTTTCAAGATTGAAAATTCTAGTGAGACAGCCAGAATGCCTTCTGGTGCCTGTGTAACAGGCTCTCCGAGCAGGAGCACAATGCAGAGACCCAGGATAGTTCTTAACGCAATCTCTTTTTCAAGGCAGAGCACTGGACATATTGTGGACAATACAGACAAGGTAGAGCACTAAATAAGATAACTAGGAAGGACGTATACCCCATGCCACGTATCGACGACGCCCTGGATTCCCTACAAGGTGCTAAATTCTTTTCAAGCCTCGACTTGCGTTCCGGCTATTGGCAAATCCCCATGCACGAAGATGACAAAGAAAAAACTGCGTTTGCAACCCCGGACGGCCTATACGAATTCAATGTTATGCCGTTTGGTCTATGCAATGCGCCCGCAACTTTTGAGCCCTTGATTGACACCGTGCTGCGTGGCCTGAAATGGAAGACTTGCTTATGTTACCTCGATGACATTTTTGTTTTTTCATCGACGTTTCCTCAACATATGCGACGCTTGGACAAGGTCCTGACTTGCCTTGCGGGCGCTGGTCTTCAAATTAACACCAAGAAGTGCCATTTCGCAAGCAGATCTATCAAGGTCCTCGGTCATGTTGTGAGCAAGGACGGAATTCGTCCAGACCCTGAGAAAACTGCTGCGGTGCTTCGCTTCCCTCGCCCTGACAAGCCGAAAGATTTGCGAAGTTTCCTTGGTCTCGCCTCTTACTTTCGGCGATTCATACAAAACTTTGCCTCCATAGCCGCACCACTCCATAAGCTACTTGCTTCTGGTACGCCCTTTCAGTGGTCTCAGGAATGTGAATCGGCTTTCGACAGGTTGAAGAGTGCCCTCACGACCGATCCTGTACTTTCTCATTTTCACGATGGTGCACCGACCTTCCTCCATACAGATGCTAGCGGCCACGGTTTAGGAGCTGTCCTCCTCCAGCTCGACAACTCTTTGCGAGAGTGAGTGGTTGCGTACGCCAGCCACGTCCTCTCCGCAGCCGAGAAGGGCTACACGATCACCGAGAAGGAGTGCCTCGCCATCGTTTGGTCAGTGCAGAAACTTTGTTCCTATCTTCACGGCTGCCATTTCACCATTGTGACTGACCACCACGCTTTATGTTGGCTTTCGACACTCAAGAACCTGTCGGGACGCCTCGGTCGCTCGATTCTACGCCTACAAGAGTGTGATTTTGCCATCGTATACAAGTGTGGCAGAAAGCTTAGCGATGCCGATGCTCTTTCTCGGTGCCCACTACCAGCGGCTCCCCTCAGCGTTTCCGCAATCACTTTGCACAACACACCCTCGGAGTCCACGTCTACGGCGGTTTCCTCTCTCGCCTCTATGGACCAGCTGCCTTCGGACAACCCGCACGATTTTTCTTCTCAACAGCTGGCTGACCCATACTGTCGACGTATTATAGGCTACCTCACTGGCAGTTCCCGCCCACCTAATACGAGGCTCCGTCGCCAACTCTCGCAGTTTAAGCTGGACAACTCGGTGCTGTACCGCAAAATTTACCATCGTGACGGTCAGCGCTGGGTTCCCGTTCTACCCCGATCGCTTTGGTCCGAAGTCCTCAGAGCACTTCATGACCATCCGACGGCTGGTCACCTCGGTTACCACAAAACTTACGATCGCCTTCGACGTCGGTTTTATTGGCCAGGTATTACCACTAGTGTAGCTCGGTACATTGAGTCCTGCACTACCTGCCAATGTAGAAAACTACCCACATCTGCTCCAGCCAGTACACTACAGCCTCTTCCGTGCCCAGCCACACCATTCTAAGTTGTTGGCATTGATCTTTATGGCCCCCTTCCAGTCAGTGCTGCTGGAAACCAATGAATAGTAACAGCCATGGACCATTTCACGTGCTACGCCGAGACGGCATCCGTCACTACCGGTTCAGCTTCTGAAATTGCCCACTTCATCCTCCGAGCCATTATACTGCGTCATGGTGCTCCACGTGTATTGCTCAGCGACCGTGAAAGGGCCTTCCTTTCACAACTAGTCAACGAACTTCTTCGCGCCTCTGGCGCAACTCACAAGACTGCCTCTAGTTATCATCCCCAAACTAACGGCCTCACTGAGCGATTCCACCGCACTCTTGCTGACAGGATCGCCGCCTACTATCAACCAGACCACAAGAACTGGGATGTAGTTCTACCATTTGTCACTTTCGCCTACAATACGGCAATTCAGCGGACGACCGGCTACTCACCATTTTACCTAGTTTATGGACGTCTCCTACTTCTTTCCTGGACGTCTCTTTTTCTACCTGCCATGCGGATTCATCTCCATCCTCTTCAGAGGAATACGTTTTACGGCTCGCAGAGAGCCGCCAACGTGCTCGTATAAACACTGAAGCCCGACAGCAAGACAGAAAGCTGGTTTATGATGAATCGCATTGTGGTGTATCCTTTGAACCTGAAGACGAAGTGCTCCTTTTGACGCCTATTCGCACACCTGGTTTGTGCGACAAATTCCAGCCACGATTTATCGGGCCGTACACAGTTCTTGAAGAAACTTCCCCACTGAATTATCGCGTGACGCCAATTGTAGCCCCCGCAGACCGCCGTTATCGAACTACTGAGGTCGTCCATGTCTCCCGTATGAAGCCCTTCATGCGACGTTCTTTGTCCCCTTGACTTGCCGCGACCAGGCTGGCCGGTTTCACGTGGGGGGGATTCAGTGTGGGCATTTAGTATACCAATCCTCTTCATCTGTACATTATCATCATTATCATGTGTTGCTCATGCATCCTCATTGTTGTCACGTAGCATCATCATCTTGGTTCGTTCATCTAAGCTGTCGGCTTCCGGTTCCTCGGGCCTAATAAAGGTCGTCCAAACCAAGACTTCATAATATACACATACACTGGACCGATGACTGCCATGTGCAGAGGCCCGAAGTACCAGATAGCCGTATATCCTGAAGGCATTGTTCTTGCTTCAAATCACAAAAGCAGCTTCTGAAAACTTAGTGATGTTTATATTGTTAATGTAGAGAACGTTGCCCATTGTACATCTGGTGCTCTATGTATCATTAGTAGGAGCACCTCCACCTAAGTGGGTTGTCTTCAGTGCTAAGTTCATAAGCAATGCTGGGAATTTTCATGACATCGCAGCTATCTACTAGCTTGCAGTCGTGTCCACCTTGGAGTGTAATGCTTGAGATGTATAACAGCTGTCTTGAATAAAAACACTGTTGTTTCCTTCTATGACATGCATTAGTACAGAAAATCAGCAGGTTTTTTGTATTATTCGGTAGTTGTAACTATATGATATCATAAATGACATTATTTTGCCTATAAGATAGAGCATGCATCACTGTTGCATTTTATAATGAACACGGAGCTACAGATGTCATTCATAAGCTGTGTAAAACATCGTTGTCGCTAACTTGAAAGAAGACGAAAGCAGATACTCGGAAAAGATTTGGGTGCGCTTTTCCGAGTCTATTGTTTTCTTTCATGATTGCGCCAACGATGTTTTGCACAGCCACACACCAACTAGCCCGACAGCATACGTTACTGGTCATTCATAAGAACTGGCAGTTTGGCAACAGCCAGTGCATGTGGCCAGCGTAAGTGAGGCATTTAGGCAGCTTGCTTAGAGCCTAAGCCAGTCGAGGTCCTGACTGGTACCGGGTACCCTGTTTTTTGCTGCAGAATCGGGTAACACTGGCCCCCACATTTGTGCTTTTCTATCAATGTCTGCGTAGTCTAGAATGTTTGCTTCATCTGAATTCATCATTACTTGATGTCAGCCTTCTGTTAACCTTATGTGTTTGAGTAAATTGTTGGTCATATTGAACACCTGTTCAGATTACTCATTATTATTTACAACTGTTTTACCAGAATGGAATGCGTTTCAAAAGGGTTTGCTCACACACATGAACGGTGAAGGTACAAAGAGGTCGGGTAGAAAAATTGAAGCTGCTTGTTTGTAGCTTTCATTGCTGCAATTATTACTAGCATGCTTATATGTAATAACTTCCGTGCAATGTTGGGTCTATATTCAGTTGGGGCCGATGGAAATTCTAGCGTCTTAGTGCTCTTGGACTAGAAATGTGGCTCCACTGGCAGTTGTAAGCGCTGAGGCCAGACGACATCAACTAACAACTAAAATGGCAAATATATCCTTAATCCTCGTTTGCTTTAAACTATAAATATGAATTAAAGCTAGGAAGTGATACTGCAATGCGGCAACATTTTGGCCTACAGCAGTGCTACTGTTAATCGGGTGCGTTCGCATTTGTGCCGAAAACGCCAACCCCAGCTGTAGTCATTTCTGACAAATGATGTGCTGATCTGAGCTGCACCTGGATTCAGGGCAATATGAATGATAAAATAGAGTGAATGCTCGTTTTCAAATTTTGTATAGCAATAATATTATCTTCGCAAGTAGTAAAGCGTCATGTACCTGGTTTTACGTCATCCCGCAGAGTTGTACACAAATAGTGGTTCTCCCCATAGAGTTTCCTGATATGCACTAGAGGGAGCTCTGGCGCTAGTGTCTACGGGAGCTGCAACGCACGGCGCTTTAACGAGCATGGGAATGATGGGTAGTACACACATTTGTCTAATCATCGTACTTCTGGCCTGCTTCTGGCTTCGTTTGTGTTCGTGTGCTTGGAGCTGTTTTCTCACGAAACAAAAAATCAGCAAATGTTCAGCGGTGGTACTTCACCACCTTATTTTTTTAGACTTACCTTTCCAAATCGGGTCACGAAGTTCAAAAGAGTTGAATGTTTCTTTCAAAACAAAACCGAAACACAGCAAAAACCAAAGCCGCAAGTACTATTCACCACCCGCAAGCACGAAGACTAGGTAAATGTGTGTATTACCAATTATTCCCATGGTAGCTGAACGTTCGCAGCTCCAGAGTCCCCTCTAGTCAATTTTAGTAAACTCTATTGTTCTCACGACATGACTTTAGGGGCTGATGCAGCGCAAGATAAAACATCTTTTTTTGTGCAACAGATTCGACAAACTATTTATTTAGCAGTAAACTATGCAAAAATTACGTATATCAACACCACACAACACAGGTGTACTGCGTGCCAGCAGCCGAGCAGTGGCTATCCGTATATTAGCAGTATTTTTGTATAGTGCCACTACCTGAAATTTGACCGTAACGTGTGCAAGTGGTTAACATGTTTTTAGCACGCTGAAGTATGATCGAGGAGATACGCTTCTCATTCCTTCACCGTATTTCTAACATAAGACACTGCATTTTGGGAATGTTGGTACTGTTTGTGTGCACGTCGTTAACATATCACTGCAACTTGAATGGTATAACATTTTCAGCCTCTCTCAATTATGATTCAGGAGGCCTCGCCGTTTCTCGATGTTTTGTCAACAGTAGCGTTTTGATAGGCTGATTAAGCTGGCGCAGGCTGTAGGGCTGAGCGGAATGCGTGCTGGGAAATTGAATGTGGTACATTTACAACTATAAAATCAACCAGTATGGTGTAAAAGTCAAAGCGTAGTGTGGAAACAATGACCAGAATTCCCAATACACAGGTAGATCTAAATGTGCAGAAAACGTTGAATGACCAAACTAATTATTACACTGCTTTTATTCACTGCCTTGATTTTCATAACAAAATTAATCAAGTCTGTTTCTTCGTGTGAAGTCTTGAGTTATGTAAACAAGAACAGCTCCACATATACATCATCATCAACATCATCATCATCATCATCAGCAGCAGCAGCAGCAGCAGCAGCAGCAGTAGCAGCAGAAGCATCATTATCTTCATCATCATCATGATAACCACCAGCCTGGCTAAGCCTTCTGCAGGACAAAGGGCTCTCATGCTCTGCCAATCAACTCGGTCTTGTGCTCTTTGTCGCCACGTTATACCTGCAATCTTTTACTGCGATATCAATTATTAGGACGCTTCAACTCATTTTTGCTGTCGGTGTCGGTATCGGCCTCACTCACCGTATATGTATACGTATCTTTATAAATGAAAATGCAAAGAAGTCACATCTTTGCCACAAAGGCGAAGAAATAAATGCGATTGCAACAAATAGGAAGTCACGCGCAAAACTTCAAGGTTGAAACGTGTGCCACGTTTCAATCTTACTTACTGTTACAAACCTTACTTACCAAACGTGGCTTTAATTCACGCTCTCGTGACGACGCTTGTGTCTTGAAGGCCCATTTTGAAGAACGCCTTCTCCCATCTTAGATTTTAAGTGGCTACCTGGGTTCTGCCAGAATTGAGAAAGGAATAGCGCTGTTTCTGCTATATTTGTCGTCATGTGATGTTGTGTTTTTCTACGGCTTATGATCAATGGTGCCAAATCCATTGGCTTCCGTTTTACTCGCCTTGAGAGTCCATTTTTTCTGTCTCTTCGAAGTTGAATATAGCAGAATAATAAATATTGACCCCGTTAACAAATGAAATGAGCCGAGGACATAGTAGAAGTTGTTGTAGGCTCCTTGTTTGTCTCTGAAGAAACCTGTAAGAGAAGTCATATTTAAAAAACGTCATTGCTGTAACGAGGAAGGCTGTGGATGTAAAACTGTATCTAAAATGGAAGAGGTGCAGTAATATCTCGCATCGAGCTTTTTATAACGCTTACTAGAGCCATATAAAGCAACACTCACAAAATAACAAACAACACCGAGTGCCTAAGCACTGAGTTATTTAGATGATTATGCGTTTTAGGCAATGATTACTTTATAAAAATGAAATATTACTATTCAAAGATAGAAACAGCAGGCTCACCTAGGATAGAAGGGTTGCCTAGAAGCATGGGCAGAAGTACGACGCCGGTTGTAGCCCACGCTACAGGCACTACATCAACACCAAAGAAATCGGCTGCCACCACGTGCTTCATTGTAGTCAAGCATCCCATAAAGAGTGACGCCAGAGCCATACAGGGCGCGTACGTTACAAAGCTCGTAGTCGTAGCCAGCGTAGCAACACAGGCACCGAAAAGAAAGTAGCAGACACACGCCAAAGACGCACGGTTTGTCAAAGCTATGTCGGCAATCAACGGAAGCACGGCACGTCCCAAAAGCTGCGATGGTGCTGAACAAGCTATGGATAGGTCTGCTTGGTACCTTGTCGCGCCACGGTCCAGCGCAGAATCCACAATGGTCGCCATGAAAGCGCAGTCGGTGTAATCCGCTAGAACACCACCCAGAATCAATGCCCAGAAAGTCGGCTTCAGAAAGAGGCTGAGATGGGAGGCTGTTCGCCCCGCAGAACTTTCGGAACTGCTTGCAGCAGGATTGCCATCCGTCGCGCAGACAGAGCTTCGCGAAAGAGCGAGCGCAAATCTTGCTCTATATTGTTGAAGGGCTGTGTCGACTTCAGTATCTCCAATTGAGATTCTAGCAGCCCGGAAGCCGCCATTCATACCACTCAGCGCTGTTTTTGAACGTTCGCGTCCACATAGATGATCCATCGCGTTCATACTGTGCGCACAACTCTTTGACGTTTGTGTAGTCATGATACAATTGGGAACAATAGAGTCATTTGCTCTCCGCTGATAGTGCACTGCTTCCGAGCCGGATTCACCCATATTGTCGGAGGAGTCATTAACCTTAAAATTTTTTTTATGCCTGTTGACAGTAAAGGTTTCCCTAATAGTTTTGCCTTGGCTCTGTTTCTCTTTTGGTTGATCTGGTCGTACCGAGTGGCAATTTAAGCCAGCAGAATTTTCTTTCGCTCTTGCAACTGGTATCTTCGGTTGCTGTGACTTTTGTTCCCACGGAGGTTCCTTTAGGCTGAGGACGAGTGGTGTCAGGTGCAGGCTGATGGCTCCGAATAACAACATCATCTGTCGAAATGAAAAAGTTTCGTCGAGGAGGGCTAGAACTGGCGCGTACAGCAGAGATGAAAGCGAGTATCCGGTGTAGCGTATACCAGTGGCGAAGCCTCGGTACTTGTCGAAGTACATCAACATTATCATGGTTGATGCAACAGACACAATTCCTGATCCGGCACCTGCGAGAAAAACAATGCGAAATTTTGGTTACAATATAATGCCTGTCGCACGTCTTTCATAGACATTTATATCATACAACAATTGTTCGGCGTATGCTTAGCATTTGTAAGCTGCCTTTTCTAGACGTGTGTTACAGACGTGTAGTAACACTTACTCATAACCTATATGGCGGTGGCCGTTCATGCAGCGTGATGGACTCCTTCGATGCTTTGAACGTTAGTGTGCACGTTCCCTACGTGGCTATCGATGCCCAACTGATCTCCGTTACATAAACTGACTGCTCTGCGTTAAGCAACTGCATTGGTCGTCAGCTTCGACAGAGCAGAATGATTCATCAAGGCTTGCAGCAGAAGCTGTTATTAGAATACAACAGCCACTTTTGATGGTGTAATTGTCAGCCACCAATGTAGCTGCTTCTGTAACCGCTATTCCTCTACAGTATCGAGTGGGAATTTTCTTTCTGGTGGTCCACACGGAAGTCAAGTATTTTAGCACTTAGTCTTAGCAGGCCTTGTAACTTATTCGCAGGATAAACCTATGCAGGGTTCACGCCGGACAGATAAGAACGTTAAGGTGCATCACATAAGTTTGGCAGAGTAGCAAATGAAAACCAGTTCCAACACAGTGCGAATAACGTATCATGTCAGTAGTCGAGAGCTACCCATTTATTGCAAAGTCGTCAGCCATAGTTCTCTAACGCCACGAGCCATAGCGTCAACAAAGAACCCCTAGGGCCACAAAGACCTGCACTGTACTTATCACTCGGTCAATCGACAAGTATTGGCCTATTGAGATTTCCCTACTTTGCTAAATCCTGACTTATGGCATGTTGAGTACCTTGTAGCCAGTCTAGCCATAGTCGCCCGAAAAGAGCTTACACGTGGTTGCGTAAATGACACTTCACCAGATTTTACTGTGACTTTGCTGCCTGTTCTGCCCTGACCTCTTATATTTAGCAGCGGAGGTATTCGTACCATCCGAGCTCGCAAACACTAACGTTATAATTAACCGGTTTGGGCCGTGTTTGCCATCTTCCTCATCTCCTTCTTCGCCCCTATACACGTGCGCCAATTTGTCCGTTGGGCGCAAAATAACTTTGATCAGTGATAGAATGAGTACCGCGAGAGAAAAAAAAAGAGATAGACAAAGATGGTGAACGATAGAAATTCTAGGGGACGCCTAATGGCGAGATGGAATTTCAACCCGCTTACCCGTAAGCTAAAGGCGAGCATGGTAACCGGTACGCTACCCAGGCCCGCAAGAAGTATAACAAGGGGCTGGAACATGGAAGTCAAAAATGAAGAGGTTGGATATGAGGAGAGAAGAAAAAGAATGGAAAAATTGGGTTAGAAAGTAAACCGTAACGTAGAAAAAAAAACAGAGAGTAAGATAGGGCAGAAGGATCGAAAAAACAAAGCAGAAAGATTGTAATCGATGACGAATCAAGAATCAAGAATCAAAAACTTTCTGAAAACTGCTAAAGACCACCTTGACTTGCATGATGGCGTATAGTACGAATCAACCTCGTTCAATTTCTTTTTAAATATTTGCCTTTGCTACAAGGCACCGCGCAAAAACACTCGGAAAACCTCTAGCGCTGGACCTTGCGATCCATTACATGAATTTGTAGGGCCCCTAGTAGAACATGTGCATGACTCTGGGTGTACTTTGCCTATATGCCTCCTACTTCTTCATCGACTGCGCATATCTGCGATGGTGGAGCTAAAGCCATAACGTCAGCGTCGGTTTTATAAAGCGGCGCACTGGCAAAAAAGAGATCCATTAATAAAAACAAGCAAAGCTGCCAAGCTGTGTCGTTCATTCTGGCTCCAAGTTTAAATTTGTCCTAAAGGAATACTGACAAGAACTTCAATGTCTTAACATTTTTGCTCGAACAAAACACTGGCATTGCGAACCCTGAAAAGTGTATTGTCGTGGCCTGGAAAGCATGAAACATTTATGTGTTTGTGAAACGACGACTTTTAAAAATGATTTTTGGTGCGGTTATCCAGGAGATGGGTTCTCAGTGACGTGTGATTGCAGCGTGACTCACAGAGACACATCCACAAGGGACGTACTAGGAACATATTTTTTCATCTGTTCGTGGTGCACATATACAACAATCAGAGAATTGCTGTCCAGCTAACCTTACAAAAATTTTTTCAATTTGCACTGTACGCCGAGCGCAAAACTAGTGAACTCGGTGGGAAGACAGAGAGAGCGATAAACAGATGAGTACCGCAGGAAGGTTAACCAGAAGGTAGTATCTGGTGTGCTACTCTGTAATGTGGTTGAAAAAGTGGGTTGAAAAAGAGAGAGATAAGTAAATAATTCAATCAAGCAACCCGTACGAATACAAGCGCTTACAAACAGACAAACACAGTCGTTCTGACAGGCCGGCAGGTCACACGAAGCCTAATAGTGTTTTCAGAGCCTTCTTCTGCATTGTCAGGTTTGGACAATGACGTAATAGTCTTTCATCAGATAGAGGTTGGTCGTCCAACTTTTTCAAAGCCACACAAAAGATTGTCCTTATGCAAAATATTTTGGATATTCCCACAAGACATGTCAAACTGTTTTTGTTGCCGTAGTGATCACCTGTGGTGGTGTCAGCCAATGCATACTAAACGCATACGCATAGGCGAACACGACGTCCAGCCTAATGTACACAGAATGGTAGCTTCACATCGGCAAAAACTTGATGTATTCATCATCATTATCATCAGCCTGACTGCGTCCACTGCAGGACAAAGGCCTCTCCCATGTTCCGCCACTCAACTCGGACCTGGCTTGCTGCTGCCAATTTATACCCGCAAACTTCCTAATCTCATCTGCCAACATAACCTTCGGTCTCCCCCTAACCCGCTTGCCTTCTCTGGGAATCCAGTCAGTTACCCTTAATGACCAGCGGTTATCCTGTCTACGCGCTACATGCCCAGCCCATGTCCATTTCCTCTTCTTGATTTCAGCTATGATATCCTTAATCCCCGTTTGTTCCCTAATCCACTCTGCTCTCTTCTTGTCTCTTAAGGTCACACCTACCATTTTTCTTTCCATTGCTCGCTGCGTCGTCCTCAACTTAAGCTGAACCCTCTTTGTAAGTCTCCAGGTTTCTGCTCCTTAGCTAAGTACCGGCAAGATACAGCTGTTATATACCTTTCTCTTGAGGGATAGTGGCAATCTACCTGCCATAATTTGAGAGTGCTCGCCAAATGTGCTCTACCCCATTCTTATTCTTCTAGTTACTGCAATCTAGTGGTTTGGCTCCGCGGCTATTACCTGCCCTAAGTAGACATAGTCTTCGCAACTTTAAGTGCACTATTACCTATCTCGAAGCGCTTCTCTTTTAAGAGGTTGTTGTACATTACTTTAGTTTTCTGCAGATTATTTTAAGACCCACCTTTCTGCTCTCCTCGTCTAACTCCGTAATCATGAGTTGCGATTCGTCCCCTGAGATACTCAGCAATGCACTGTCATCGGCAAAGCACAGGTTACTAAGGTACTCTTCATTAACTCTTATCTCTAACTGTTCCCATTCTAGGCTTCTGAAAACCTCCTGTAAGCACGCGGTAAATAGCATTGGGGAGATTGTGCCCCCCTGCCTTACACCCTTCTTGATTGGTATTCTGTTGCTTTCTTTATGAAGCACTATCGTAGCAGTTGATCCCCTGTAGATTTCTTCCAGGATGTTTATATATACTTCATCGACGCCCTGATTCCGCAGTGTCTGCATGACGGCTGATATTTCTACTGAATCAAACGCTTCTCGTAATCTATGAAGGCTATGTATAGTGGTTGGTTATATTCTGGGCATTTCTCTATTACCTGATATATAGTATGATTGTGGTCGATTGTTAAGTAGCCTGTTCGAAATCCTGCTTGTTCCTTTGGTTGATTGAATTCTAATGTTTTCTTTATTCTGTTATCAATTAACTTTGTAAATAGCTTGTATACTACAGAGAGCAAGCTGATCGGCCTGTAATTCTTCACGTCCTTGTCATCTCCTTTCTTATGTGTTAAGATGATGTTAGTGCTCTTCCAAGATTCTGGCACTCTTCCCGTCAGGAGACATCTCGTAAACAGGGCGGCTAGTTTTTCTAACACAATCCTTTCTCCATCTTTCAGTAGATCTGATGTTACCTGATCCTCACCAGCAGCTCTGCCTCTTTCAATGCTCTCCAAAGCTTTTCTTCAAAGCGAGCAGTTATGAAGTGGATAATATGAAAACTGCGAGACGAAAAGAGCAATGAAAGGCTGCAAAATGTGAACTTTACTTCTTGTGTTCCTGCACTTTTGAGTGTTCTCGTCTCTTTTCGTCCCGTAATTCTTATGATAATGCAACTAATTGAACAGTGTCACATAATCGGAACAAGATGTGTGAAACTATCACCAGCAGCTTTGCCTCTTTGCATGCTCTTACTGGTGGGGTGTCATCTGGGTTACTGCTAGTTCTTATAGTATTAAAGTCGTGGTTATCCCGGCTACTGTACAGATCTCTATAAAATTCCTCCGCTATTTCAAGTGTCCCATTCATATTGGTAGTTATTTTGCCTTTTTTGTCCCTTAGTGCATACATCCGATTTTCGTCTATCCCAAGTTTCCTCTTCACTGCTTTGACGCTTCCTCCGTTTTTCAGAGCGTGTTCAATTCTCTCCATGTTATACCTTCTCACATCGCATACCTTACGCCTATTAACCAACTTTGAATGCTCTGCCAGTTCTATTTTGTCTGTTGTACTTTAGACTTCAATGATTCGACGCTTCTTAATTAGATTTTTCGTTTCCTGGGAAAGCTTGCCAGTGTCCTGTCTAACTACCCTGCCTCCAACTTCCACTGCACACTCTGTAATGATACTCGTTAGATTATCATTCATTGTTTCTACGCTAAGGTTGGTTTCCTCACTAAGAGCCGAGTACCTGTTCTGAAGCGACACTCTGAATTCCTGTAATTTTCCTCTGAGTGCTAGCTCATTGTTTGGCTTCTTACGTATCAGTTTCTGTCGTTGTTTCTTCAAGTCTAGGCGAATTCGAGACTGTACTATTCTATGGTCACTGCATCGTACCTTGAAAACCACTTCCACATCCTGCACGATGCCTGGGTGTGCACTCATTATAAAGTCTATTTCGTTCTTATTTTCGCCATTAGGTCTGCTCCATGTCCACTTGCGGTTTTCTCGTTTTCGGTAGAAGGTATTCAAAATCCGTAAATTATTGCGTTCTGCATATTCTACTAGTAGATCTCTGGCGTTTCTAGTACCGATGCCATAATCTCCTACTGCCTGGTCTCCAGCCTGCTTCTTCCCTACCTTTGCATTAAAGTCGCCCATCACTATAGTATACTGTGTTTTTACCGTTTTCATTGCCGATTCCACGTCTTCATAGAAGCTTTCAACTGAAGCGTCATGATGGCTGGATGTAGGCGCGTAAGCCTGTACCACCTTCATCTTGTATCTTTTATTCAGTTTAATTACGATACTGACCACCCTTTCATTATAGCTATAGTATTCCTCTATGTTGCCAGCTAGGGTTTTGGGAATTATGAACCCCACTCACAGTTCTCTTCTGTCTGCCAAGACCCGATAGCAAAGGACGTGCCCATTCTGTAGCACTGTATAGGCCTCATCTGTCCTCATAACCTCACTGAACCCTATTTATTATTATTACTTATTACTATTATTATTACTTATTATTATTGATGCAATTATAAGAATTCATTTGGGATGATTGGAGTCTAATCGTGCATGCATGAAATATTGGTCATTCTATTTTGATGTGGTACATTGACGAGTGAGCCTGTGTAGCTTCCGAGAAGCATCTGTGTTTGAAAGAGGTATTGACAGATCACGTTCTTCTGTATGGTTTGAACGGGCAGCTTAAACGATCCGTTCATTGCCGATGATGCCACAGCAACAAGAAAGCCATTGAAATGTAATGGGTTGGTTTTTTCTTGGTTAGGTGACACCACATCTCTGCAGTCTTAAATATCAACTGTTCGTTTGAATCATGGATTAAAGTCCACCGTAGAAACAGGAATGCCTCCTTGTGGTCGCAGAAAGTCGTCCACCTTTTCCTCCGTTAGTCAATAATGAAAAGCAGCATGGCGGGAAGCGCTGCGATATCTGAAAGGTCTGGTACAATCGGAGCTGTTCAGTGAGCCATCCTGAATTGACAGTTCGAGCTGTCGTTGGAATCACGAGCAGCGCTGTTGAGCTGCTCAGATATGATGGAGGCAATGGTGAACGTGAGTAGAGCCTTCATACTTCTCGTATAAGAGAAGTAACACAAGCTGTTTAAGAGCTGGCGCCAAAAGATCTTGCTTTTCCTGGGTGCGTGTTATTGCCAGGCTAATGAGTGGCAGCTTGAAGTGCCATGTAGAAAACGAAGGTCTCATTACAGGCATGAAGGCAGTCGGAAAATCTTCGCTATGTCCAGTTACCGTTAAGCAAAATGAGGGGTGCGGTCAGTCCGCTGATTGATAGGCTAGGTGTTGGTGTGTAGTCCGAGCAACATGCTTTATGTACGTCCTCAGCTTTTCAACCATATTTCGAGTCTTTACGAAGATGTCCTTAGAGATAGGTATAGTCGCCACTACTGAGCCACTCTGAGGCAGGCCTAAACAAATTTGGAGGGCCAGCGTTTGAACAGTTGCTAGTAGTCGCCGACCTGCCTTGGTTACGTTAGATATTCCAGGTAGACTGTAGTGCAGAAAACTAAAAAAATGAATGCAGGTTGTATATTAGAAAAAAAACAACGGCGACGATCTTAATGCGTGGAACCAGCAGCGAGTGTATCGCATTTGGCTGGTTTAGAATGGCCAGGAATGAGTGCATTTTACCTACGCTCTGGGCAATAAGGTCGCTTCGTTTTCATCTTTTTCACGAAGAGGCTTACTTTATTTTAGAACCTGTACAGTTGTAGTAAAGCACTGGGTGACGTCTCTCAAGTCTCACCAGCTGAAAAATTAAAGAGGTGAGAAATCCCTGTCAATCGCCTTTTCAGGTACATGACGTGTGTACTCCATGATACGTCCCTGTCTATTATGACTGATACGTCCCTGTCTATTATGACGCTCAGAAACTTGTGTGATTAGCGTTGCAGTATATTTTGACCAGTGACTGATACACTGTAGTTTGTTATGGGTTTGTGCGTAAATCGATTCCGGAAGACACACTTTTCAGTAAACATTTCCACACCTACTCCAAGGAGGTACAGAGCTGATCAAGAGGAATGCAGCTCTTTGAATTCTAGCTCCCTACTGCAAGTAGTCACTGCTGATGCGCAGATGCAGATATCTGCGCACGCTGACAGCAAAAGGTGCTTGGCAAGTGTGCATGAAGAGCAATCAGGGTAAAATTCAATAATAACGCCGCGATAATTGTACCGTAGAAGAGTGTGCCCATCTTCTATGGTCACAAAAACAAGTTCCATGCAGAGACAGCTGCGTATCCATTTAAACATTCAACCATCCACCTAGACGTCTTTCAGAGCAACAAGAACAATTTCATACGTAACGTCGAAGGGCCTTTGACCTCATGGAACAAAGATGTGCCAAGACGCATACAACCTCGCTTGATGTAGGTGGTTAGGTCTATAACGCTAGCAAATCATGATCGATTACGTCAGAAGCCTGCCATTGCATTCGGTACATATCGTTGTACTCCATGTGCCATTACAGGCATCCAAGGACCATCCTATTTATCACTTTGCCCACGCAACGATCCAAGGACATCTAACACGTTGTGTGACGGGAGCTCCAGCGCTGACTTACCAGGCTTCAACAGAGGTGCGAAACTACTGGTTTTCTAAATTAATAGAAGTGTGCGCGCCTCTCATGATTTGGTATAATAATAAAGTGAAGCAATTCTCGTGCGATCGCCCAGATGAGAGATGGCTCTGTAGGAAATTCCGTCAGGTACCGGTCCTCAGAGAGACTGGGCTGACTCGTCAAGATTATAATATCTATTGCGATGGTGTTACCTAGCAGATGCTGAGCATCCTTAACTTTAAAATCGAAGTAAAATATTTTAGAGGACTTGCCTTAGCCCAGCGTGTGAAAATCACTGACACAGCGCACCACGTAAATGTACATTATGTCGGTTGGCGTGCCTTAAAATGGAATCGGTACTCTAAATCGTCCCACAGCAGAGCTCTCATGCCCGCTGTTTGTCAGGTTCATAATGTACACAAACAATTATTATCACTATTATGCCTCTGTGGTCACGTGAAGCCAAGCATGGCGTGAAGACGCCGCCTAGTCGTGCCTTGTTAAGCATAGTCGTGCTTAACAAGTAAACATCATTAAGATATTTTCATTTGATGAATTGATATGTGTGGTTTAACGTCCCAAAACCACCATATGAATATAAGAGAAGCCGTAGTGGAGGGCTCCAGAAATTTAGTCCACCTGGGGTTTTTCCACGTCCACCCAAATCTGAGAAGTGTGGCAGCTTGGGCTAGTTGGTATACGAAAGACACGCTAGCGCTCGTGTCTTTTGTATCCTTCTTGTCTCTGTGTCGTCGTTTTGTTCTTGCGCTATATCTATCGTCATGCCGAATCTGAGCACAGTGGCCTACATTGCCGCCTCCATCGGAAATACAGCCGCCGCAGCCGGGATTTGAACCAACGACCTGCGGGTCAACAGCCAAGTACCTTAGCCACTAGACTACCACGGTGAACTCAATAGGATATTTTAAGTGGGGTGAGGCATCTAAAGTGTATTCAGAGTATGGATGTGAGTCAGCAGTAATAAAGGTATGGCTATCGAATTTCAATGTATAGGCTGCATTATAAGTTTGAATTGTGCTCAGTGTTTTGTAAACTTGCTTTATTTTTTGTTCATCAACATGTGTACTTTTGAAAAACATGCTTTTCCTGCGAATTGAAATTTTGTTTAAAGGTAGCTCCCAACTATTTAAGGAAGTGGAATGTATATCAGGAAATAAACACAGCATTTTAAAAGAAAGTCGACTAAGAAAGGCATCTTTTTACCTCACGGCAACAATCCTCATTCATGTTGCGTTACATTCCATGCATCCCCGCTGCGCGCAAGGTATTTTCCTGTCACAAGCGCCATGCGCGTTATCTGCATGCGATAGCATTCTCAATAGATAAGCGTTCAACGCCAAGTTTTCAAGAAGCACAGTCAAGCAGGATGACTTTTTCTGTTGCGGGACAAAAAATACTGTTTTTACTCGACCTTTTTATTGCAATAGCAAATACATTAATATATTCTGAGCTGGTTTTCGCTGTCATCGTCGGGGGTCGCCATCTTTCATGCGTATGTATGAATATGTATACAGGGTGTCTCCCGTAACTTTAGCCAGAGTTTAAAGATATGCCAGAACACGTAATCACAAAGCGACTAAATGCATGTTGCTCACCGTTGCCAGCAGTTGGACTATTTTTGTGTTGTCAAATATTGTTTACTATATACGTTTAAATAACTAACTTTTTATGACACGATAATAGGTAAAACATTTCAATGAGAAAATTGCAGAGCGGTTTGCAAAACGTCCGATTAAACAGCTTTGAACTTTATATCTGTTATGCATTAGTGTAAATTTGCTAATTTAAAATGCCCGCGAAATACTAAAGATACCACGTGACAAGCCCGCTCGTGCGCCAGTGCGCGAAATGATTCTGGTGCTCCCTAACATTCCATAGCATTTGCCCCGTTGTGCTGTCTTGACAGGGCTGCAGCGATGGTGGTGGGTTTACAAAGAACACGTTCTGGTATCGGGCACAAAAACTAAATATGCTGTGACAGTTTATCGCTGTCATAAACCGGTGTGAGGGAAGCGTATCGTTCATGCACGGAACGTTAGGGAGCACTAGAATCATCGTGCACACTGACGCGCGAGCGGGTTTGTCACGTGGTATTTTTTTGTATTTCTCGGGCATTTGCAATTAGCAGAATAGCACTAATACGCAACAGATATAGCGTTAAGAACTGTCTAATCTGAAATTTCGCACACCGATCTACAACTTTCAAATGTTTTTCTCTATCTTCGTTTCTTGGAAAGTTAGTTAACTAAACATATCTAATCAAACAATATTTTAGAACAGAAAAAATAGTCTGAATAACACGAGGCAACGGTGAGTGAAATGCATTTGGTGGCGCCGTAATCATGTGTTCTGGCATATTTTTAAAGTCTGGCTAATGTTACGGAGTACACCATGTATATAAACGGGGAAAGATGCTCTATAGCCTCCTCTTTCTCCGGATGGGGTGGTCGGCGCGCTCACTTATCTCATGACTGAAAAAGAGGGGGGAGGGGCGCTTATGGTTGCTGCGCTATCGCGTGGACGATCAGCGCGCGGCTTGCGTCCCTAAAACAGGCGGGAGACTCTACCGGCTACTCTTTCAACACGAAAAATGGTGCCAAAAGTGAACCTGGAAGGTCATGTTCTGTAATACCAGCGTTTTGTAAAATTACGTGAGATCGAATCTAAATGAGTTGACTGCCAGTCTCACTCTGTATAAGATTGCCGTTCCTCGCTGATTGTCATTGACTCACTGTTTTCGGCGAATTTGATATTTTGCAATTATTCGTGCCACAGTCACAAACTGCTCTTGGCAACATGTGCACGAGTATTCATAGGCACTGAAAAAGCTTCTTCAGCCACATCTCTGCTGATTCTGTACCATTTGTCGTGAGTTACTTAGCCCTAATACGCAGGCGAAAGTTCTGAAACATATGGCACCACATAAAACCGCACGTGCCACGCCATTCTCTTTACTGTGTTCTCACCAGCTCATGTATTTACAGACAGAGCCAAATCAATACCACAGTCACCTTTGTGCACATGTCTCCATGTCTTACCGACCGTGCACATTTTACTTCACCCACATACGTATGCGAACGCCTTTGCCAGCATTTCAGGCTACAACAAGCCAAGGTGTATGTATACTCATGCCCGCTTTTACGTGCGAGTGCTTCCATGGCCACTCCTGTCACGTACGTTCAGCTACCCCTCTTCAATATATCTTCACGCATGCACAGAAAATCGTCTACATTGCTTTGAGTCGAGCCACCACAATAGAAAGACTGTTGCTAACAAACTCAGAGCAGGACTTCACCACTCACCATGGTACGGAAAAATCCGCATTGCATGCTGTTGGATAAATCCCGCCGATTGAAAACTAATCGACGTGATACAATCACTGCTAAGCGCTTCGCCATCCACCAGTCACCGCACACATGGGCAATTGGCAGCATGAATGTACGCTCGTTGCCTGTGCACGTGGTCGATATGTCTAGCACGATCATTTCATCGCGAGGTACCTTCACTATGCTTCACGAAAACGTAGATAAACACTGCCGTCAAACAGCACGATGAAGTGCATCAACCTCGTAAAACGGCGAAACCACCGAGCGACTGGAGTCGCCATTTACGAAAGCTTCAACTGAATAACTCTTTTACTGCGCAGCGTTCCATACCAACTCAACTCGCTGCGCCAGGTGACTTGTGGTCATGCATGTGCCGTCAAAACGTCCTATGGCTACATCCTTGCTACAACATACATCTCGCCAGAAACCTCACAGAATGACATTTTTAAACTCTCGCTTGAAAACTTCAGTGCATTGTGCCAAGATGATGTGCCGGTGATTGTCACAAGAGACTTCAATGTGAAAGTACTTCAGTGTGAAGAGGACTGGCTTATGCCGTTTTTTGGTGCTGAACTCTGACTTCACCTCCTGTCTGACTTAACACAGCCAACTACACGCAACAACACATTTCTAGGCATGGTGTTCGAAAACAGTGTTACTTCACGAGGGCACTTCGTGCCATTGCCAACATACCTCACTGACCACAAGGTGGTTATCACTGTCACTGATTGAACTGTCTTAACACTTATTCTCACCAGCGTTTTCATCAAATATTATATTTGCTGCCTTTATTTCATACAGGTCACAAATACATCAATTATTTTGCCATGTGGGTCTTGAAATACCATAATTCCCAGCACACCCGAGAAAGGGCCTTACCAAATATAGATACGCTCTACACCTAAAAAACTGCCACCAGCGTGGACGCACGACGTATCTATTGGTACCAAGATGCGCTGCCAACGGAAGGAGCTTCACATTCAAAATCATTATGCACGAGCCTTGTTGTGGTTATCTGATGTGGCTCTACAGACAAAACGTTGGTTACATATCAACTGCATGGTCACTACAAATAATATTGCCTTAAAGCTACTAGCTTTGCTTCGTAAAACATTCAAGTATGACGCATTTATTGTTTTGCTCTTTTGTTAAAACTGTAACATTTTATTTTAGAGTCTAGAAGAAGTGAACTCGTCCTGTTTTTTACATTTCTCGAATTTGAAAAATTGTCACTAAATTGATGAGTTTTTCCTTAAGAAATAGAACCTAATATGCTACTAACTCCAAGTTAAGTTATGTATTTGCTGTTATTATCATATAAATGAATTTTCGTTTGCTTGTGTAACTTAGTGCCCGAACAAAAGAAAAAAAAAATGTCCCAATCAGTTGTTTTGATAAAAGGCAGACATTGCATTGGGATGCGCCCCCATTTCCTGTCAACATGTCGAAGAAAACGTGGACAATTTATTTTCGCTCGTGTGCCTAGATGAGTGTAATAAGCTTTCTCAGAAATGAATCTATCTATCAGATTATTGTTATTTTCCAAAAATCATTTTTACCAAGGGAAGTCTCACTTTACCTTAAGTTGAAGTCTAAATATTCCTAATTAACCCGAGTTGTCATTCTTCATGTTTTGTTCAGTGATGCCATGTTTGGCAGGATCAGCCAAAATCAGCCGAATCAAAAGTAAACTAGGCTGTATCTGGCCAGTGTTAGTAAAGGTAAATAGCAAATCACGCTGAGATCGACTCAGGAAGTGCGCAACCCACAATATGTCCTGAATGTACGCATTACGCCATTTACCTAATCAGCTATTTGTTCTGTTTTTACATTTCTCAAAGTTTGATAATTGCCAACTATTTTTTTTCCAAAGGAAGCCTCACTTTACCTTGAGGTAAAGTAGTCCAAACTAATATGAGTGGTCATTCTTCATGGTTTGTTCAGTCATTCTGTGCTTGGCAGGGTCGGCCTAGCTCAGCCTGATGAAAACTAAATTAGGCTGTTTCTGGTTCATGTTTAAAAAGCTAATTAGCTAACAATGCTGACATTGACTCAAAAGGTACGCTACCCCAGACTATGCTCCGAGTATACACATTAAGCCATGTGGCCAGTAAGGTCATCTAATATGGCTATTAAGATCTGTCATTTGCCTATAACTTCTAAGAATGACCTAATTGAGATACCAGCTAATGGAGACTAAGAATCTAATATGCAAGTTAAGCTGACCAGACTGAACAAACTAATTAAGGTGATCATGATAATTATTAATAATAAAGGTATTTTCGGTGCTGTGATTCCCAAATAAGTTCTATTCGAACCCTCGAACATTGGTGATTCACACTGTTACACCGTGAGTACCTTGCATTGGCGTGTGTCTGCAGGTGTGCCTAAAGAAACCGGGGCGAGCAGAGTGCCGATCAACTCTTGTCTTTCCTGACTTCGCGTCACCCAGTGTAACCTACGCTATTTCTTTAGATGCGAAGCGTATTATAGTTTAGCTAAATCCGGCGTGAGGCGTCACCACCCTTACTGTGCATATGCGTACGCTCCCCTCTCTCTTTTCGCCACGCTGACGCAGACAGCGTCTGCTAGTCAATGCTATCTCCCCCCTCTCTTCTAGGCATCTCTCCCCGCTTTGTTCACGCTCTCGTTTCGCTTACGCACCTCCTCCTCATCTACACCTTTCTCTCCCTCTCATTCCTTATGCTACGCCCTCTGTCGCCTCTCAATGCCGACCCAGGCAGCGTCTGCCATTCTACACTCGCATCCTACACTTTATCCTCTATGCCTAGGCAGGCTGCGTTTGCTAGCGAGTTTTTGTATTGAAAAAAAAAGGTAGATCCTGTGTACAGTGGCAATCAATGATATGCGAAGCGCGAATGAGGAAGGTTAACATGTCACCTTTGAATTAGCACAACGTTACGAGGTGGAGGTAAATTATGCCGCACATGACTTCCATGTCACAATTATTGTTTGGACGAGTCATTTACCTCCATCCTCTATCCGCGTAACCTCATACCAAATTTAATATATATGAAGCTAGCGAAACGGCAGTGAGTGCGCTATGAGCGTAGTATTTAATCAAGTTTCACATGACAACCATGCCATGATTATCATGTTTGTACCTGTCATATACATTCTTCGTTCGTTCACGTCACCTAATACCATATTTGGTATATTTGGAGATAGCGAACGGCCGCGCGCGCATTACGAGCGTGGCATGTATTCAAGTTATTACATGGCACACATCTCATGATTATTATTCTTACACCAGTCACATACCTTTGTCAGCCATTCACGTCCCGTAATACCAAATTTGGTATACGTGAAACTAGCGAAATGGCCGCGAGTGCATCATAAGCGTCGCATGTAGTCATGTTGTCGCATGAAACGCATCTCATGATTATCATATGTTTGCACTAGTCACATACCTTCGTCATCAATTCACGTCCCGTAATACCAAATTTCATACATGCGAAGATAGCGAAACGGCCGCGAGTGCTTTACGAGTGTGGCGAGTAGTCATACTCGTACATGATATGCATGTCATGATTTTCATGTCAGCGTCTTTCGCTTGTGTTTGCCATGCCATGGTAGTAATACCATACTAGTTTTGCAAAATGTAATGTGACCGAACCCACCACAACAGAAGCAAGACCATGTATTATGTCAATTATGACATGCGTGATATATATATTATTTTCCTGTCATGACTGGTCGTTTACGCTCGTCATTTAGTCTTGTTATGTCATACCAGTTTTGGTATATATATCGATTCCACTTTCGAAACGTTCATGAGAGCTAAAAGTCGTAGGCAGCTAGATAGATAGATAGATAGATAGATAGATAGATAGATAGATAGATAGATAGATAGATAGATAGATACGCTCAAAGTTGCCAAATCTCGCTGAGAAATGCTTCGCATTTAAATACCGGCTGCTGGCGCCCCTCATATGTACGCACTGCATCTGGACCTCCAAGCTAGTGCCGGTGGGAGATTTCTCCTATGCATTACTGAACTGTGACAATTCGTCGCGTGCCCGTTAGCTAAAGCGGACTGCGGGTCTCTGCGTTCAATCGTAGTCCCCGGTCTTTCATTGCACATTAGCAGCGATTAGGTTGTTTCAGTAAAAAACACCGGTTCATTAGGGCATCGTTTGTGCCTCCCCAGATTAGTCTCCTGCGCAATGCCGCTATGAGCGCCAGCATTAGCGCTGCCATTAGTGTAAGCGTTAGTGCCCGCTGCTT
Source organism: Rhipicephalus microplus (assembly GCF_043290135.1). Taxonomy (NCBI): domain Eukaryota; kingdom Metazoa; phylum Arthropoda; class Arachnida; order Ixodida; family Ixodidae; genus Rhipicephalus; species Rhipicephalus microplus. The sequence continues at coordinate 136,591,346 of NC_134702.1, read as the reverse complement.
CGCATCTACACATGATACCCTTCAGTGGGAGATGGTGTAATACTTTTCTTTGTATTTATGATGACCATGCCTAAAACCATGCCTCACGAAATGGTCTTCGACTCATCAAGTACTGCTCTAGCCCATTCTTTATGATGCTCGTGACGCTATGATGCGCATCTGTAATGATAAAATAAAGCTGTATTTATTCTTTTCAAATACTGTCCTACTATCCTCTGCCAGGTTTTCTATTCCTTTCTGTATTTCGCCACGCGAACTTCCTAATGGCTGCCTTTCCACAACAATACACGTCCTACAGCCATCCACATTTCCGTTAGTCTTAACCAGAATATCAGCTGCACTAGTTTTCTTCTACGTTTCTGTTTCTCTTTCTCGATGTTTGTCAACCTTTTTGGTTGCTGCAGTACTTGGAGACTTCTGTAGTTTTGTTTTATTGTTATCCTTCGAACTTATGCCCTTCATTGTGGTGCGTTCTATTTATTAGAGTGGGGTGTATCACTGACTGCTTCAGTTTATTATTTACAAGGATTTATTCAACGCCGAGCAATACAGATCATTGACTGCAGTCGTTTCTTCTATGATCATTCACGCGCGCGCTTTCACAATGGGTCCTCCAGAACCAGCGAACCATTCAGCAATATTCTGGCATCAGGTGCTAGTGAGCCTAAGGCGATACGTTACAGGCATACGCAGGCGAATCGAGGTGTTCAGTGGAATGTAATCAACGATATATTCCTCAAGTGTTGAAGCAATGTTCTTGTCACTCACTCACTTTTGCTAGCTCTTGTTCGATAGAACCTAGTTATGCGTACTGTCAGCTCAATGTGAGAAAACTTACCCTGTACAAATCCGAAAGTGAAAGTCATCCATGTTATATCTGGAACAAATACAGAGGCGAAAATGCCCACCCAGAAAAGCACGCTTCCGAGGAGGCTGACTGTGGAAACTGCGAAGAAATTCTGGAGGACTGCCACAAAGACCCCTGTAAGAGTACGAATAAGTATTACATAAAAAATAATGGTATAATCAACAAGTAGACCAAGATAAATATTACCAATAAGAAATATTGAGATCTTCAGATAGAAAACGCTCTAAGGTACCCAGGATAAAGGCGTATCATAGAACTTTCTAGTGTGTAAAGGGGGGGGGGGGTGATTGAAGGAACTGAGCAAGAGGGTGGTAGTTCGAAAAGAACGCAGGCGAACCCAGATGACGGTGCTCGATCGCCGATCTCGCGCCTGTTTCTTGTGTTGAAGATAGTGGAGCTGATGGTATCAACGTCTTTCTTATTCACTATAATTACCCCAGGCGAAAACGTTGAAGCCATCTTGGCAATCTAACACGTTGAGAAAAGCGGGTCGAAGTAAGGCTTGAGACGGTTTACGTGAACGATATCACTTCCACGCTGACGACGGTCTCTCGGTGGCGTGAGGTGTTCATTGGCGTAGTTCATGGGTGAGGTAGGTTCGACCACGCGGTAGGGACCACGATAATTAGAGAGTAGCTTGGGTGATACACCAGTGGCGCAGGGCGGTACATACAGCCATACAAGTGCTCTAGAAACGAACGTTGGAGCAGAACGATGTTCGTCGTCACGGGTCTCCTGGCGCTGTTGGTCGGATGTAGTAAGCCGCTTGGCTAGCTTGCGGCACTCTTCCGCATAACGAGCGGCTTCCGAGACAGGCGTGCATTCGAAGGGATCTGGCGAGTATGGCAGTTAAGCATCGATGGTGTGTGAAGGTTGGCGACCGTACAGGAGAAAAAATGGGGAAAACCAGGTAGTGACTTGCGTGGCGGTGTTATACGCGTATGTCACAAATGGAAGAACGATGTCCCAGTTAGTTTGACCAAAAGCAACATGCGCCGCGAGCATGTCTCCCAGAGTACGATTAAACCGCTCAGTCAAACCTTTCGTCTATGGTTGGTAGGCTGTACTCTTCCGGTGTACACTATGGCACTGCTGAAAAAGTGCTTGGATTACATCGGAGAGGTAAACGCGCCTTCAGTCACTGAGGAGTTCGCGAGGAGGATCATGACGAAGCAGAAAACGATTGAATATGAAAGTTGCGACGTCTTGTGCTGCAGCTGTGGGGAGAGCAGCAGTTTCAGCCTACCGTGTAACATGATCCACAGCCACGATAGCCCATCAGTTGCCTGCCGTTGTCAATTGTAGTGGTCCATAGAGGTCAATTCCTACACGATCGAATGGGCGGTCTGGGCATGGAAGAGGCTGCAATGAACCTGTTGCAGGATGTGGCGGGTTTTCCGCCGCGGACATTCGTGGCAACCGCGAATGAACTGGCGGACGAAGGTAAACATTCCACGCCAGTAATACCTTTTTCGTAAACGCTCGTAGGTCTTGAAAACACCGGCGTGAGCACATTGTGGGTCGGAATGAAACGACGCGCAGATAGTAGAGCGCAGCGTTTGGGGAATGAGAAGCCATTTCCTACCATCTGCTTGTGAAGAGGTTTATTAGCCGTTAAAGGCAGCGACGAGACAGCGTGAACAACCGTCCAGCGATCGGCACAGCAACGAACCGAAGCACGAGCCGAGAGAGCCGGACGTTGGCGATGCTGCTTGCTGCAGGCACATCTTCTTCTTCACAATCGCCCCCGCTGAGAAAAAGAGCCATCCTGGCGACCTAAGAAGTTTCAGGGAGAGGCTCATGATACGGTTTTAGGCGGGAAACATGGACGATGTCACGTGCACGCCGGCGCATGTCATTCGATCGGGAAACTGGCTCAATTAAGTAATTAACCGGAGAGGTTTTCTCTAAAACGGTGTAAGGCCCCTCGTACCGGGGGACAAGTTTTGATGAGAGTCCCGTAGTTTGGTATGGGATGGCAAGCCACACGAGAGACCCTGGGGCATAGTTGGGATCCGGAAGAGAGGTGCAACGGTTTTCTTTCTGGCGTTGCTGCTCGTCCGAGGTGAACGCACGGGCGAGCTGGCGGCACTCTTCGGCTTGTCGAGCAGCATCGGAGATAGGTGGACATTCGGAAGCATCAGGATGGTAGGGAAGTAGAGTATCAATTGTATGGGAAGGGTCGCGTCCATAAAGAAGAAAGAAAGGTGAAAATGCCGTGGTTGTTTGTATTGCAGTATTGTATGCAAATGTCACGTATGGGAGAACACGGTCCCAGTTGCTATGATTAGATGCCACGTACATTGAGAGCATATCACCCAGCGTGCGGTTAAACCGTTCCGTTAGCCCATTAGTCTGCGGGTGGTATGCCGTCGTTTTCCGATGAATGACGTGGCATTCCGAAAGCAGAGCTTCGACGACCTCGGAGAGAAAAGCGCGGCCTCTGTCACTAAGGAGCTCTCGAGGTGCGCCATGTCGAAGGATAAATTGACGTAAAATGAAAGAGGCGACATCCTGAGCGGTAGCGCTCGGTAAAGCAGCTGTTTCAGCGTAGCGTGTTAGATGGTCGACCGCCACTATAATCCACCGATTGCCATCTGATGTCAATGGAAGGGGGCCGTAGAGGTCAACGCCAACGCGATCAAAAGGCTTGGCAGGGCACGGAAGTGGCTGCAATTCGCCAGTAGCACGTAGCGGTGTTGATTTGCGTCGCTGGCAGTCAGGACAGCACTGCACAAATTTGCGTACGAAATTGTACATGCCGCGCCAGTAATAGCGATGGCGAAGGCATTCATATGTTTTGAACACCCCGGCGTGGCCACATTGTGGATCGTCGTGAAGAGAAACGCATACCTGCGATCGCAAAGTGCGTGGAATGACCAGTAGCCACCGGCGGCCATCAGGAGAGTAGTTGCGTCGATGGAGAAGTTGATCGCGGATGGCAAAATGGAAAGCTTGACGTCGGAGGGATCGAGATACCGGAAGGTTGGGCGTACCGGATAGATATTCGAGAAGAGATGCGATCCACGGGTCACGACGTTGTTCGGTGGCAATTGAGTCAAGATTTAACGATGACAAGTACTGGAGGCACGTGTTTCCGCACGTCGGATCTGGTGGCAAAGGTGAGCGGGACAGGGCGTCAGCGTCAGAGTGTTTGCGTCCACAGCGGTATATGACGCGAATGTCGTACTCCTGGATGCGGAGTGCCCATCGCGCAAGGCGGCCAGAAGGGTCTTTCAGCTTGGAGAGCCAGCAAAGCGCATGGTGATCAGTTACTAGATCGAACGGGCGGTCGTATAAGTACGGCCGGAACTTTCCAAGCGCCCACACCAGAGCCAAACACTCTTTTTCTGTCACGCTGTAATTAGTTTCGGCTTTCGTCAGAGTGCGGCTAGCGTAGGCTACAACGTATTCTGAATAGCCGGGTTTTCGTTGCGCGAGGACAGCACCTAGCCCGACGCCGCTGGCGTCGGTGTGCACTTCGGTAGGAGCCGTCGGGTCGAAGTGGCGAAGAATAGGTGGCGAGGTGAGCAGACTGCGCAGAGTAGTGAAGGCAATGTCACATGCAGGGGACCAGGAGGAGAGGTTCACGTCACCGCGAAGAAGCTGGGTTAATGGTGACATGATGGATGCAAAATTGCGAACAAAGCGCCGGAAATATGAGCATAGGCCGACAAAACTGCGAAGTTCCTTCATGGTCGTCGGCTTGGGAAATTCTGCGACTGCTCGAAGTTTTGCTGGGTCAGGTAATACGCCATGCTTCGACAGGATGTGGCCTAGGATGACGAGCTCGCGTTCAGCGAAGCGGCATTTTTTCAGGTTAAGCTGCAGGCCACCGTTGGTCAGACAAGTCAAAACCTGCCTGAGGCGAAGGAGGTGCGTAGGAAAGTCGTGCGAGAAAACCACGACATCGTCGAGGTAGCAGAAGCACATATTCCATTTGAGGCCACGTAGCGTATTATCCATAAGTCGTTCAAACGTGGCGGGCGCGTTACAAAGCCCGAAGGGCATGACGTTAAACTCGTATAGTCCGTCGGGTGTAATAAATGCAGTTTTTTGGCGATCGGCTTCAGCCATTGGAACTTGTCAGTAGCCAGACCGCAAATCCAGCGACTAGAAGAATTTCGTTCCGTGAAGGGTGTCGATGGCGTCATCAATGCGCGGCAAAGGATATACGTCCTTGCGGGTTATCTTCCAAACGACGATAGTCTACGCAAAATCTGATAGATCCGCCTTTCTTACGCACCAAGACGACAGGAGACGCCCAGGGACTGTGAGATGGTCGAATAACGTCTCTACGAAGCATATCTTCGACTTGATCGTTGATGACGCGGCGCTCTTCAGTGGAGACACGGTATGGTCTTTGACGCAGTGGCTGGTGTAGGCCGGTGTCAACATGATGCTTGACTTGCGACGTGCGGCCTAGTTGAGGTTGGGACACATCCAAAGAATTCCGGAACTCATGCAGAAGATCAAGCAGGTCGGCTTGTTCGGTGTGAGTAAGAGTGTCGGCGATGGAGCTGGAAAACGTATCCTTGGACGACTCCTCGAGGGCCGACAGTGATTTTGGGTGGTCACAGTAGTCATCCGGGTCATTAACCAAAGACGAAGGGTCGAGATCCTGCACGCGGCCGAGACATTCCTCCGCAAGCAAAGTGACAGTTCTGGAAAGCGGGTTGAGTATGAACATATTGCTTCTTCCGGCGGCAAGGTCAATCGTTGCGAAAGGCAGCGGCAGAGCTCGACGACTCGTGAAGATATCGGAAGGCATAAAAAAGACTGTAGCGTCAGTGTAGGCGTTGCATGAAATTGGAACAAGTGCGAAGTTTTCAGGCGGAATATCGGTGTCTTCATGCACGAACAACTTCGGCGGCTGCTGAAGAGCGTCAAGTAATGAGACATCACAAAAGGGTGAAAACTCAACTTCAGCGCGTGCGCAGTCGATGACGGCATTATGGCGGGATAGGAAGTCCCATCCGAGGATGACATCATGCGAACAGACAGCGAGGACAATAAACTCCACAGTGTAAACAATGCCTACGATGGACACTCTTGCAGTGCAGGCTGCGAGAGGCGTTACTTGCTGTGCACTTGCGGTGTGGAGTGACAGTCCCGAAAGCGGCGTCCTGACTTTACGTAATACACGGCAGACATTAGCGGCAATAACAGAAACAGCGGCGCCGGTGTCTACAAGGGCGAAAGTAGAATAACCTTCAACAGTTACTGCGACCACGTTAGCAGGAGAGGGGCGAGGGCTTAGACAGTTCGAAAATGGCGCAGTTCTTGCCTCTTGAACTGCGGTGCTTGGTTTTCCTGGTCAGGTCTGGGCCGGCGACGCATGGGGGAGGGCGATCGCCGACGAGGAGAGGGTGCGCGCGGCGTCACGAAGTCGGGGTCGTTAGGAGGGGCATAGCAAGGTGACGAGACCGGCCCGTATTGCGCGAAGGGTTGGCTGCCGGTTCGCGACGATCGGACATAGTCGCCGAACGTCTGAGGTCGACGGCGGCAGTAGCGGGCAACGTGTCCGGGAGTAAAGCAGGCGTAGCATATCGGTCGGTTATCAGGCGTCCTTCAAGAATTGGCTACTGGTGGTGCCGCCCAAGGTGCAGTATAAGCAGCCGGGTGCGCGGGCTGTGAGCGCGAGGTGTAGGGTGGTTGCGGAAGCCTACGCACTGCGTCTGCATATGTGAACAGCGCTGCTACAGGCTGCATCACTTGCGAGCAGGCGACAGGAGGAGCCACAGGCTGCGCTGCATACGTTAGGGGCGCGGCCACAGGCTGCACGGCTGGCGGATAGGCGACAGGAGGGCCTACCGGCTGCGCGGCACGCTGGCAGTGGGCAAGGCTGGATAGAGGCGGCTCGTGGTGCGCAACAGGAACAGCTTGGGCAACCTCTTCTGAAATAGCAGTGCAAAGCGGGGCAGGTAGACGGGTGGTGGTCTCGTGAGTGAAGGGCACTAGGGAAAGTTGGCGGGCGACTTCCTCACGGACGAAGGCTCGAACTTGCTGAAGCAGCGGTGAATTGTCCGGCAGGGTGTCGAAACTGGACAGTGACTCACCCCCATGCTGAGGCTGCCGAGTCAGAGTGCGTTGCTTCTTTAACTCGTCGTAGCTCTGACACAAGCTGACGACTTCGGAAACTGTGCTCGGATTTCTTGCCAAGAGCATTTGAAATGCGCCGTCGTCGATGCCCTTCAGGATGTTTTTGACCTTGTCAGATTCGGGCATGGTGTCATTCACACGTCGACAAAGGTCGACGACGTCCTCAATATAGCTGGTAAAGGTCTCGCCAGTCTGCTGAGAGCGGACGCGCAAGCGCTGTTCAGCCCTCTGCTTGCGGACAGCCGGCCGACCGAACACTTCAGCACATGACGTCTTGAAGACGCTCCATGTGGGGATGTTGTGTTTGTGGTTATTAAACCACAATTCGGCGACGCCAGTGAGATAAAATATCACGTGGCCCAGCTTGTCGGCTTCATCCCACTTATTGTTGGCGCTCACCAGTTCGTAATGCTCGAGCCAGTCTTCGACGTCGGTCCCATCCGCACCGCTGAAGACCTTCGGCTCCCGTAGCGTAGGATGGCCAGGGCAGTTGAACTGGAGCGAAGGCGTCGATGTAGTGGCGTTGGTAGTCATCACAGGTGGTAGCGTGCGGCTTCGCAGCTCCAGGGTGTAGCAACGGGGATTAACAGCACCTTCCACCAAATGTGAAGAGGTCCATTAGCCGTTAAAGGCAGCGACGAGACAGCGTGAACAACCGTCCAGCGATCGGCACAGCAACGAACCGAAGCACGAGCCGAGAGAGCCGGGCGTTGGCGATGCTGCTTGCTCCAGACACATCTTCTTCTTCACATGCTGAATAGTTGCGCCGGTACAAAAGGCCATCCAGAATACTGAAGTGTGGAGCATGGCGGCGCACGGTTCGAGTGGTTGGAAGTGTGGGTGCCTCGGATAACGCGTCAAGAAGCGAAGCGATCCATGGGTCGTTGCGTTGTGCAGAAGAGATGGTGTCCTCGTCAAGAGCTGACAACGTGTTGTCCGAGGAAACAGATGCAACTTCCGGGGAACGGGGAGATCGTGACAGTGCATCAGCATCGGTATGCTTGTGGCCGGAACGATATACAACGCGGATGTCATATTCTTGAAGTCGAAGAGCCCAACGGGCAAGACGACCCGATAGATCCTTGAGTGAAGACAACCAGCATAATGCGGGGTGGTCCATTACTACATCAAAAGTACGGCCATAAAGGTATGGGCGGAACTTGACGAGCGCCCAAACGATCGCCACGCATTCCTTCTCGGTGACGGTGTAGTTTGATTCAGCCTTGGTGAGAGTTCTGCTGGCGTAGGCGACGACATACTCAGCGAATCCAGGCTTGCGTTGCGTGAGAACCGCACCGAGGCCGACACCACTGGCGTCGGTGTGGACCTCAGTTGCCACCGTAGGATCGTAGTGACGCAGTATTGGTGGTGAAGTGAGGAGATGACGAAGGGTGCAGAAGGCTTGGTCACACTCAGAAGACCATGACAAAAGATCAGTGGCCCTGCCTAGAAGTTCGGTCAAAGGCGCAATGATAGAGGCGAAGTTGCGCACGAACCGGCGAAAGTAGAAGCATAACCCCACGAAGCTCCGTAACTGCTTTGTAGTCGTTGGTTTGGGGAAGTCGGCGACAGCACGTAATTTAGCCGGGTCTGGAAGTATACCATCCTTTAATACGACGTGCCCTAGAATCGTACGTTGCCGAGCAGCGAAGTGGCACTTTTTGAGGATGAGTTGGAGCTGAGCATTCTTCAGTCACGTGAGGACGTGTTTCAGGAGCAGATGTGTCGCAAAGTCCTGGCGCAAAGACGACAATATTGTCGAGATAACAGAGATATATTTGCCACTTCAAATCCCGAAGAACCAAGTCCATCATGCGCTCGAAAGTGGCAGGCGCGTCGCAGACGCCGAAGGGCATGACATTAAACTCTTATAGACCGTCGGGTGTCACGAAGGCTGTTTTTTGGTCGGTCGGCATCTGGAAGAGGGACCTGCCAGTACTCTGAGCGCAAATCTAATGATGAAAAAAACTCGGCACCTTTAAAGTATCAAGGGCATCGTCAATCCTGGGTAAATGATACATGTATTTTTGAGTGATCTTATTTAGGCGCCGGTAATCCACGCAGAAGCGAGCGGAACCATCCTTTTTTAACGGGCACTACAGGTGAGGCCCATGGACTTTGTGAAGGTTGAATGACGCCCCGTTGCAGCATATCGTCCACCTGTTCAGTAATACCTAGGCATTCCGTCCCAGAGACACGGTATGGTCGTTGTCGTAGTGGGGCATGCGAGCCGTTATCTATGTAATGTGGAGTGGTAGAAGTGCAACCAAGTGAAGGTTGAACAACATCGAAAGATTCACAGTGCTGGTACAGCAGTTGGAGGAGTTCAGATCGTCCAGGTGGAGACAGTTCGTCTGCGATCGCCGAATCGAACACTTTCGAAGCCTGTAAGTCAGAGTGGTTAATAGCACTTACGGCGGCGAGGTCACTTTGCGATGATTCTTGCGGCACAGTAAAAAAATTTCCATTATCAATGGGCTGTACGCATCCAAGAGATTCGCCTTTAAACAGTTTGATGGTATGCGGAAAGGGATTGGCAAGGCAGATAGCACTGGCTCCATTACAAATTGCGAGGGCTGAATAAGAGAGCAGAAGTTGTTTCCGACTTAGAAAGAGGCTTGATGGCTCAAAAAATGCTAATTCATCACGCATGTCGCCGGAGAGTACAGAAAGAAAAACAGCTGTTGTCGGTGGAATGTCAGTATCTTCATTGACAACTAGCTTGTGTGCGGCTCAATTCGTCTGGTCGTCGGGTTGGTTGAACAAGGAAAGCAGTTAAAGTTCGGAACGGGCACAATCTATAACGGCGCGATTACGCGATAGGAAATCCCAGCCAAGTATTATGTCATGAGAGCAGGAGGAAAGGACGATAAACTCAATAATGTAGTGGTCCTCCGCAATCTTGAGTCGGGCAGTGCAGGTGGCTATAGGTGGAGCAGGTTCTCCATTTTCTGCACGTAAGGACATCATATCAAGCGGTGTGGTCACTTTTCGGAGCTCGCGGCAACGTTTGGCGTCTATAACAGACGTAGCGGCACCGGTATCTACAAGAGCGTATGCATGGTCGCCGTCTACAAAAACTTTGACGATATTTGACGGCAAAGTGCGAGGACTTGAACGTTTTGATAGCGCAGTTCTTGCCTCCTGAACAGCGACGGCTAGTTTTCCTCATTTTGAGGGGCTGGTCGGGGACGCAAGGGTGACAAGGAGCGACGATTGGGTGAAGGTGAACGACGAGACGAAGTTGCCGGATAATCACGGGAAGGCGTGCTTGACTGATGATCCGAACTTTCATAACCAAAAGGGGGTCGGTCCATGTAGTTGCTCTGTGATCGGGCGTCTGTGTAGCCGGGCACGCGACGACGGCAGTATCGGGAGATATGGCCAGGGTCGCCGCATGCAAAACAGATCGGCCGGTTATCACGCGTTCGCCAGGCATTTGCAGGTTGGGGCGCCACCCACGCGACACACGGCTGAGTCGGGGCTGTGGTAGCGAGGGGAGGGGCCCATGCGACAGAAGACTGAGTAGGAGCAGTGACATGCGGCAGTCCATTGAACGGCGAGGGCTGGTATGGCTGCTGCCTCTTTATTGCGTCAGCATGAGTAAGAGGCGCAGCGACAATGTGCTGCTGAAAGGGCACTGGCATAGCCTCGGCAATCTGGTCCTGAAGCACATGTCAGAACTTGGGAGCTAATGGGGTCGGTGGTCGCTCTTGCTGCGGCTGCCGGAGCTCTTGGCGCTGACAATACGGCAGGAGGGAAAGCTGACGGGCGACCTCCTCACGCACAAAGTCTTTCGTCTGTGCTAGAAGGCGGGAGTGGTCAGGCACGACGTCCAGTGCAGCGAGGATTTGATTTGATTTGATTTGTGGGGTTTAACGTGCCAAAACCACCATATGATTATGGGGGACGCCGTAGTGGAGCGCTCCGGAAATTTCGACCACTTGAGGTTCTTTAACGTGCACCCAAATCTGAGCACACGGGCCTACAAAATTTTCGCCTCCATCGAAAATGCAGCCGCCGCAGCCACGATTTGAACCCGCGACCTGCGTGTCAGCAGCCGAGTACCTTAGCCACTGGACCACCGCGGCTGCGCTAAGTGCAGCGAGTGATTGGTTATTAGGCTGAATTGGACGACGGGTAAGAGCTCGTTGCCGTCGCAATTCGTCGTAGCTCTGGCACAGAGCTACAAATTCAGACACCGTACCAGTAGATTTCGCAAGGAGCATTTGAAATACGTCGTCATCGACACCTTTCATAATGTGCTGGATCTTGGCACTTTCGCTCATTGCGGCATCGACGCGCCTGCAGAGATCGAGTATATCTTTGATATAGGCGGTAAACGTTTCGCCAGGCTCTTGTGCCCGTGTACGCAGGCGTTGTTCGGCGCGCAACTTCCGCATGGCCGGGCGACCGAAAACCGAGGATATTACCTGCTTGAAAGCGGCCCAGTTTTCGATTTCAGATTCGTGGTTTGTGTTATACAGCTTTGCCACAATAGCCAGGTAAATGTTCACGGTGCTCAACTTGGCAGCGTCATCCCACCTGTTAGGTCCACTGACTTTTTCGTAGGACGACAGCCATTCCTCGACGTCCTGGTCTTCAGCGCCCGAAAAGATCGGGGGGTCTCACTATTGAACCAGGCCTGGGCAAGTAGCGGTCACGAGACGTGGTGTCTGTTGGGCAGCGTCAACTTGAATAGTCGACGGCAGGGTGCGGGATCAGAGTTCCAGGGTGTAGGTGATGTAGTTACCCAGCACAATCCTTCAAATGTAAAGGGGGTTTATTGAAGGAACTGAGCAAGTGGGTGGTAGCTCGAAAGGAACGCAGGCGGAACCAGATGACGGTGCTTGATCGCCGATTTCATGCCTTTTTCTTGTTCTGATGATATTTGAGCTGATTGTATCAACGTCTTTCTGATTTCTAGTGTAACAATAGGAAATGTGAAGTTTAGGCAGCATCTGGAAGCTCTTTCACAGCTAGGCAGGTGTATAGAGCTTTATTTTTATGTTCTTTATTTAATTACACCTGCAGTCTAATTAGCCCGTTGCGGAATTAGGGTGAACCAGCTTACGAATATGTATAGGCACTCCACATCAACCCTGTTAATGTTAATAAGCGATATTGTCCAGGTAGAGGCTTCTAAGCTTGAATTGTTGAAGGAACAAACCAGTACTTCCAGGAGCAAGTGTACATGTAATAAAACGATCAAAACGTTTTGGTCATGGTGACTCCTATTTTTGAATTTATGAAGAAGATCATGTAGTTCTTTAACTAAGAGTAACGAGGACAGTTTTTTAAAGTTTGGAGAAAAATTTAGAGCTGAAAAAGACGACACATTGCGACAGCTGTGTGAAAAAGCTGGAAAAAAGTCTAAAGCAACGGAAACCTTTTTCTATGTCATACAAACAAAGCACACTTTTTCCTTGAACGAATTCCAATGCTTCGATTTAAGAACGTCTGGCAGAACAAGACAACGTTTCATGGTGGCAGGAATGAAACTCTTTACGTAAGCAGGCCATATTTTGAAACAGTATGCAACAAAAAAGAACTTTTTTGTGATTCGAAATCTAAAAAAAAATCCGGCGCACTCCATGCTTTTTGACAATCGATGCAATGCGAAACTGTTGCGAGGAGCTGCATACATCGCGTTGATTGTTGTTGAAGAAAATCAAGCCAGTCACTTCATAACATGCCATCACTCTCATGTTTTTTCATGCGGACATACATGTAGAATCCCCTAGATATCACGATCAACCCTAAGAGTCAGCGAGAAGATAATGATGTTGCACCTCAGCCGCATTGCATCATGGAGCCGAGTGCGAGTGAACATTCCAGCAAGAGTGACCCCCTCGGTTGTAGTTCAGGTACAAAGGAGTAGGCAATAAAATATGTGGGATATCAAACGCCACACGGCGTCCCGCATATACAGTGCATGACTTATCATTCATGTTCTTCATACATTGATTTTATGCTATTTTCATGCAAATCAAGTTAATAAGCCGACCACAAATACACTGAGAGCATATAAAGTAAGAATTGCCGCACATACGGCATGCATTTTGAATATTCATAGTATTACGAGTGATTTCTGTTTGTTATGAAGACATAACATGCCATGCTGACGAAGCGGCCACCATCACGCTGTGAATGTGGCATTTAAATCATGCAGCACATGTCATGCATTTCATGACTTTCACATTAGGGCCTGCAGAGGAGGTTTGCTATACAGGCTTCTGATGCGATGCCGATTCTCGTATATTCAATATACATACCTGTATAGAATTGTCGCTCCGGCACAGCTGAAATGGCACGCAAATGGAGAAAGACGACAACGTGGTTGTTGTGGGTTGGACTCTTGATCTTCCCCTAATGGCCTGCATGACTGCGCGCTCTTTAAGCCGTTAGCGAGACCCGCTGACGGTGAATAGATGTTCCCCGTAGCATGTTTTGGTGGAAGGTGCAGGGTCTTCACACAACCCGGCTCTGGAACTCCGCAGTGGACGCAATCTTTGTCCAGCCGCGATGCTTGAAACCGGCACTCATGCCTCGCCGTCCGCACCTGCTCCATCACCTGTTCCCCCCCCTCCCCCATCCTCTTGAATTTGGCACGTTTTTCGGGACAGACAGCACGGACGTCGAAGAATGGCTCGCATTATTCGAGCGTGTCAGCAAGCACTACAAATGGGACGAGATGCGTATGCTGGCAAATATTATATTTTAGCTACGGGGTACGGCACGCGCCGGGTATGAGACGCATGAAGAACGATTAACCAGCTGGGACACGTGCAAGCAAAAGTTTCGTGACTTGTTCGGTTGGTCAGTTGCTCGTCAGATGGCAGCCAGGCAGGAACTCGCGTCACGTGTCCAATCATCGACAGAGTCGTACGTCACGTACACCCAAGACGTACTGGCACTGTGCCGGAAGACTGACAAAAACATATCCGAGGCGGACAAGATCAGCGACGTGTTGAAAGAGATTGCTGATGATGCTTTCAACATTCTAATGTGTAAGAACTGTACCACTATTGAATTTATCAAATCTGAATTCTAACGATTTGAACAAGCTAAGAGCAGCCGAATAACCCACTACTGCACGAGACTACCAAACACCGCTGCGACTTCGTCCTGCAAGGATTCTGCAGCGTCCCGTTCACTTGCGCGTCCTGCCCATATCGCAAGGATTATTCACCAGAAAATGGAGGCCATGCCACCCGCTTCCTATAAGCCCCCTGCGTAAGACAACTGGACAACAGTCTCGCCTATTCAAGCCGCCGTACGTCAGGAGTTTGCTAACCTGGGCGTCCAGGTTACCCAGCACCTCCACGAAAAGATGTTACGGGGAAGATTTATTCACCGACAGCGGGTCTTGCTAACGGATTAAAGAGCGCGAAGTCATGCAGGCCATCAGGGGATGCTCGAGAGTCCAACCCACAACAACCACGTTGTTGCCTTCCTCCTTTTGGGTGCCATTTCAGCTGTGCCGGAGCGACAGTTCCATACACGTATCATCTTCCTTGTAAGATATCTTCCCCGTAACAATTTGCGAGCCCTCCGCGAGTGTTACTTGACAGTGGCAACTACTTATACAGTACATTGAATATTTTTTTAGATTTTCATGTTATGACCTGTCATAATTTCACCATTCAGACATGTCATAGCATTATAATTTTGGTACACACCAATTGAGTGGAAGGTCCCTCGGTGCATATTGAGCGTGCATGTAAACCATACCGTTCATGGCACTACGCCATCTTTTTTATATTCCGCCCTGTCATTTGTGTTCATTATACAGGCATGGCATGACATAGTAAGTAAAACGCTCACGAGCATCTCAAAATGAAGTCACGTAAAATACACAATATGCTAATGCTATAATGATTCCGTGGTTTATGAGTTCCGAACTTCCATTTACGTGCGTCGTGAGCATTTTCCGCCACACAAATTTCGGTATATATCATCGTAACATAAGAGCACAAAACCAGGACCACGGCATGTAAATGATGCCTTTCATGAGGTTCACGTAATCATTTTGATGTTACGTCCTGTCATTGATGTTGGTCTCAAACTCATGACACCATTTACGAATATTTGTATATGTCCAGTTAACTGAATGACCACGAGAGCACGATTCTTTGTAGGTAGCTCACTAGCAACATAGATAGATAGATAGATAGATAGATAGATAGATAGATAGATAGATAGATAGATAGATAGATAGATAGATAGATAGATGTAATCCTCTGTGCCTAGTGCTCTGCACATTAAGTTTCTTAGGGCTCCTCATTGAGACAATTTTCTATACTGTGTTTCATGCGGCTTTCTGTTCGCGAAAACGCAGTTTACCAAGTTATTGGCATCAACAGACACCGATTACGATGACCAATGAGCAACCAACAAAAAAGTGTAGCAGGAAGCCAATCAGTTGTGATTAGAATCAAGAAACCGTTAGAAGAATTACGGCTGCCCCTTAGAGCAATATAGCACTTTGGTGTTTAGGTCCTAACTGACTGGCAAATACCTACCTTTTTTGTTGCGCTAGCATCGCTTTTATACGGGTATGTGGAGTAGTGTAAAGATGATTGATGTATACTATAATTTTAGCAAGTTAACGGGTGTGCTGTGTGCTCTTTTGTTGTACCATTCTGGGAAAGAGCACATCAGTTCCCGTCAATTATTATTTACATAAAGCATTCAAACTGTACACGGACAGTCTAACACGTGCTGGAGGGTCAGAAAAAAAAAGCTTCTTTAAGATAGACACAAGCTTCTGAATCGGTTTACCTATATTCGCTTACGTGCAAAAGCTAACAATATTTTTGTCCTGACCTTCTGCTGATAGCTTCGTATGTTGAATTTCAGCAACTCAAAAATCTACGTAGCGTTAGTACTAACCTGAGACATCATCCACTGCTTGAAAGACACTGGTCGGCCAAGAAGCTGCTTGTCTGTTGATCCCGTATTGTCGCATAAAGGCCACATAAAAGAAGCCAGATGTGGAGTGGACAGCGGACGAGAAGAAAGTGGCTGCACACGCGATCACGACTCGGCTCCAAGCCTTGTCGAGCTGGGGCTCGTTGTGCGAAGGGGGCTTAGACAACGCCTCGGTGCGAGCGTTCTTCTGACCAGTCGATGTTTGAAGCGTTGACGCTTCGTTTCTGTTAACGTTAGTGGACCTGCGTGTATTAGGAAGTTAGTTCTTTAGGGTCGAGTAAATTATGGGTGGTGCATATATAGATTGTTATTTGAACCGACAGGACAATGCCACTTTCACGATTATTGCTTTGTTAGCTGTAAATGGCTGTTTCCAGAGAGTTTGCGAGATGAAATATTCCATTACGAAATAGTTAGTGCTATAAACTGACATGAGTCTAGTATAGCAATACATATGTAATATTTCTTACCTTCCTACAAAACTATGTGCCCAAAGTACACTTACTGATGTAACGCTGACATGACTGTTACGTGGTGTCTTTTGCGAATAGAGTTTGGAAACCTGGTGTGGCTTTCTTGTAATATACTGGGCTCTCACGCCGATTGCTTAAGTTTGACTCTCACTGGGTCCTGATGTTTGTTTTTCTAGTCGTTGGGCAAACATGGCTGCTGCCTGATATGCTTTAGCTTTCCTGATGAAATTGCCAACGTTGGTTCTCCTTGTTCCGGGGTAGATACAAGAGCGAATCACCTGTGTGCATACCCGCATACCACGGCCCAAGGTTTCATGACTAACATGCCAGGACTTTCGCGCTAATCATGTCATGACCTGACTGTCATATTCGTTATACCTTCTTCCACGAGAGCCCCCAGACGTTGGCGTATATATATATATATATATATATATATATATATATATATATATATATATATATATATATATATATATATATATTGCTGCGGCAGGTACGCCACGTTAAAGTAGCCCGCCACAATCATCGTGGCACCAGCACCAGCAAGACCCGGCTCGGCTGGCATGCGCCACGCGTTCGTGCGCTCCAACAACAAGGAAGAGAAAGATAGTTGGATCTGTGTCACTCGGCTACTCGGACTTGACGACCATAGTCTTTAGATTCGTGGGCACAAGTTCGCCCTAATAAAGACGCTTGTTTTTTTACCTGTCGGCCTCAGCATCGCTACATTTCTGGTGGAGGCGCTGGGTTATGAATCGAAGCCCCGCGAGCTCAAGACAGCGTAGCTCGACGACCAGTGTATCAACCCCGTGGAAGTGACTCCTGTACACCAGAGGGCAAGTCGCCGTCTTCAAGGTGACTCACCTGAGTTCGGTCCTCTTCACTTCACACGAAGGGGATTTGAAACAATGGATGCCACCACTGTGACTAGCCAGGTAACACCGGCACAAGTGTTCATTAGCCAACCGCACCAGCCGCCAGTATTCCACGGCGACTCGTACGACGATGTTGAGGACTGACTGGTTGGACCTGTTCGAGAGAGTGGTGAGCTTGAATGGATGGGATGAAAGAGAGAAGCTTTGTCGCGTATACTTCGCCCTGGAAGACTCGCAAAGACATGGTTTGAGAATCATGAAACCTCGTTGTCTACCTGGGAGGTATTTCGACAACAAGCGGTGGCTACGTTCGCGAACATGGACCAGAAAGAAAAAGCAGAGGCTGCTCTTCAATTGAGGAACCAGCTCACGAACGAGAGTGCTGCTATGTACATTGAGGACATGGTCCGTCTGTTCAAGCGTGCGGATTACAACATGGCTAAGGATAAGAATGTGCGCCATCTAATGCGCGGAATGAAGCAAGAGCTGTTCGCCGTTCTCGTCCGCAACCCTCCGACCACAGTTGCTGAGTTTTACTCGAAAGTGACGGCGATCGAAAAAACACTGAAACAGCTGGCTCAGCAGTACAACCGGAATCTTAACTGCGCATCTGCACAGGTATTCTCCGGAGGCGTGCGAAACGACATTGAAGCCCTGCGAGAGCTCAATAGATCAGTTATTAGAGAAGAACTGAGCAGACTGCAAAAGCTCAGACTCCAACTGCACTATCTGTGACGGACGTTGTTCGTGACGAACTGAGGCAGGTGATACGAAAACCAAAGCGTGAGCTACAGCCGGTTCGACCTATCCAAACATACTCGGAGGTTGTCAGACAACCGACGGTACACAGCAATGCAGCAGTTGCGATGGCGACGACTCCTCTCTCACCTGCGGCACGCAGCGCACCTCGTCCACGGGAACCAACAGCTCCCTATCTGCCCCCAGGAGCACGTAGCACACATCACTATGTGAAGCGTAGGCCCAGGAAAAGTAACGTCTGGCATGATCACGAGCGCAGGCCACTGTGTTTTCATTGTGGGGAAGTGGGTCATCTGTACAGATTCTGTCCTTACCGACAGGCTAGATTAAGAGGCTTCCCGTCGTATGCACCGTGCCCCCGAAACGGCGAACTACCAGCGGAGATTGAGGAGTACTTGTCCACGCGCCAGAACTCGCCAATCTCTACGCCAACACCGGTCATGGTCACCATCGCCTATGCGCTACCGGTCATCCATCCCACGTGCACCTTCAAGGCAGGCTGGTCATCCCTCTCCAAGTACACACCCGGAAAACTGAAGCAAGCGACCTGTGGAGGTGAGGCCACTGATAACGTCAGTTACGAAGATCCTCCAATTAGGTTTGAGGGTGATGACGGTGTATTTCCGGTAGATGGGTGCAGCAACGAAAACGTCACTTGAGATTTGCGGTTGAGAATGGAAGAATGGGAGCTGAATGCCTAGTCGACACCGGTGCTGGTTATTCAGTGATAAGTCACAAGATGGTGAAAAAGCTAAACAAAAATGTGACACAGTGGAGTGGATCGCAGATACGCACGGCAGGTGGTCACATTATTACGCCCCTTGGCAGATGAACTGCAAGACTTGAAATACGGGGCTTTATTTACGTGGCTGATTTCATTGTGCTGCCAGAATGTTCAAGGGAACTCATTATAGGAATGGATTTTTCGCGAGCTAATGGCGCCGTAATTAACCTGCGTAGGTCCAGCGTGTCATTTTCAACTGAACGAGCTATACCTGTGGAGGAATCTGAGGAACGAAGCCTAACTGCTCTACGCGTTGTTCATGTTGACGTAACTGTGCCGCCACGCTGCAGTATAATGGTGCTCGTAGAAAATGACGCATTGTACAACCGCGAAGGCATGGCAGATACAAATGTAGGGCTGTTTTTGAACAAAGGTGTCTGCGTAGCTAGGGGCCTTGTTCACTTGACGAATGGCCGTGCAGATGTCCTACTCACAAATTTCTCCAATGAGCTTCAACACATCGCTCATGGCATGACTATTGCCTATTTACACTACTTCTGTATGGCGACTGAACTATGCAGCTTCACGACATCAACCACTCGACCAGTGGCCTGCAACATCGACACATCCCTGACCGTCAATCAGAGCCTTCCGGACAGTCAAAAGAAACAGATTTACGCCTTGGTAAAAGAATTCTCTGATTGCTTGTCAAGTGCCTCGAAGGTCCAACGCACGTCAATTACGAAACACAGAATTATAACGCAAGACGGCACGAGGCCTATATGCCAGCATCCATATCGGGTGTCACAGAAGGAACGGGAAATTATCAAAACGCAAGTGGAGGAGATGCTTTCGGATGATCTCATCCAGTCTTCGAATAGTCCATGGGCGTCCCCCGTAGTGCTCGTTAAGAAGAAAGACAACACGCTTAGATTCTGTGTCGACTACAGAAAACTGAACAGTGTATCTAAACGAGATGTGCACCCCTTGCCAAGCATCGACGATATACTAGATCGGTTGCGATGGGCAAAGTTTTTCTCTTCCTTATATCTGAAAAGCGGATATTGGCAAATAGAGGTCGACGAGCGGGACCTTGAAAAAACGGCATTCGTAACACCAGATGGCCTATTCGAATTCAAAGCGCTTCTATTCGGCCTCTGTTCCGCACCAGCGACGTTCCAGCGAATGATGGACACTGTCCTCACCGGATTGAAATGGCAATCATGCCTAGTGTATTTGGATGACGTGGTGATATTCTCTGCAACGTTTGACAAACATCTAGAGCGACTACGCGCAGTATTGGAAGCCATCCGGTCAGCAAAATTGACAATCAAACCCGAAAAATGCCACTTCGGCTTCGAAGAGCTGCGATTCCTTGGACATGTCATTAGTTACGATGGTGTTCGTCCTGATCCCGAAAAGACAGCAGCTGTTCAGAGGTTCCCTACACCCAGAGACAAAAAGTCAGTGCATCGATTTTTGGGTTTATGTGCCTACTATAGGCGATTTGTAGAAAATTTCTGAAAGATTGCGGAACCTCTTACAAAACTGACAAAAGACGACGTGCCCTTCACATGGGAAAGCGAACAACAGAAAAATTTTGACGAATTAAGAAAACGACTACAGTGTTCACCAATACTTTCCCATTTCAATGAGACAGCCGACACTGAAGCCCGTACCGATGCCAGAAATGTCGGCCTCGGCGCCATCCTTGTCCAGTGTCAAAATGGCCAAGAGAAAGTGTTAGCCTATGCCAGCCGCAAACTATCAAAAGCTGAGGAAAACTACTCTGCAACTGAAAAAGAGTGCCTCGCAGGCATCTGGGAAATAAACAAGTTTCGACCCTACCTCTATGGTAGACCGTTCAGAGCTGTCAGTGACCACCATCCACTATGCTGGCTGGCAAATCTCAAGGACCCGTCAGGTCGACTAGCAAGATGGAGCCTTGGGCTGCAGGTGTATGATATTACGGTCGTGTAAAAATCTGGAAGGAAACACAGCGATGCCGACTGCCTGTCACGCTCTCCCGTCGATCCAAGTGTACCTCAAGAGGAAGAATTCCTGTTTCTAGGCGCTGTCGACGCATCCGAAATCGCTCAACTACAACGAGATGACCCGGATTTGCTGCGCTTATACAACACCTGCAGGGTCTCGACGTTCAAGTCCCTCGCATATTCTTCAGAGGGCTCTCCGCGTTCTGCCTTCGAGGAAGTGTCCTTTACAGGAGGAACTTCGAACCTAATGGTGAAAGGTTTTTACTAGTCGTGCCCACAGCCATGCCAGAGGAAATTCTGCACGCATGCCACGACGAGCCAACATCTGGACACATGGGTGTGAGCAGAACATTCGCCAGGATTCACCTGAAATACTATTGGCCTAAGTTGCTCGCATTAGTGCAGCGCTACGTGAAAACTTGTCGTCATTGTCAACGGTGCAAAACTCCACCCGTAAAACCAGCCGGCCTTCACAAGCCAATAGACCCTCCAGATGCTCCATTCTAACAAGTCGGCGTGAACTTCCTAGGACTTTTCCCGACATCGTGTGCTGGGAAGAAATGGATAGTCCTAGCCACAGACTATCTCATCCGTTATGCTGAGACTGACTCTCGATACAGTGCGACAGCTGCCGAAGTCGCCAAGTTCTTTGTGAACAACTTAGTGCTCAGACATGGTGCGCCCATCGTCGTTATTGGATTGGGGCACCGCATTTACTGCAGACCTAATGCAATGCCTGATGCGCATAACAAATACCGATCACAGAAGAACAACGGCGTATCACCCTCAGTGAAATGGCTTAACCGAACGCCTCAACAGAACTCTGACCGACATGCTATCAGTGTATGTCGATGTTGAACATAAACAGTGGGATGAAATATTACCCTACGTAACATTCGCATATAATACAGCCGTTCAAGAAACAACACACGTTGCCCCTTTCGAACTAGTATTCGGCCGACGAGTGACCACCCCACTGGATACCATGTTACCACTACTGGACGAAAGCAGCTATCCACCACCTGACTTGGATCACTTCTTGCAAAGAGCCGAAGAAGCACGGAAATGGCAAGATACCGAATACGCCACCAACAGCACGTCGATTCTTGTCGGTACAACAAGCGACGCAGTGACGCACTTTATCATCCCGGTGACAAAGTGTAGATATGCATACCAGTGCGCCGCCGCGGACTCTCTGAAAAGCTTCTTTGCCGCTACTTCGGCCCTTATAAAGTACTCAACCGTACCAGCGACGTCAGTTATGAAGTCAGATCCGCTGGACACTTGAGTTCAAGACGCCGCAATCCCACGGAAGTGGTACACGTAGTCCGCATGAAGCCCTATCATGACAGATTGTCGAAAAACGAGTGAGAGTGCGCATGAATCTTTTCACTGTCTTAAGCATCGGGACGATGCGTCTGAGGAGGGGGGTAATGCTGCGACAGGTTCGCCACGTTCAAGTAGCCCGCCACAATCATCGTGGCACCAGCACCAGCAAGACTCGGCTCGGCTGGCATGCGCCACGCGTTCGCGCGCTCCAGCAACGACGAAGAGGAAGATAGTTGCATCTGTGCCACTCGGCTACTCGGACTTGACGACCATATCTTCAGAATCGTGGGCACAAGTTCGCCCTAATAAAGTAAATAATATATATATATATATATATATATATATATATATATATATATATATATATATATCTTTCTTCTGCTAAGATATACTTTATATTTACAAATTTTGCGATAACTGATCTGGGTGTAGCCGCAAAAGCTGAAACAACAGATACATTTGCAACCACCATATTTTTGTGAATTGAAACTACTACGTGGCTATGTACAAACATGCCATACTGTTCGCTACGAAATTTGGATGAGCTTGCACCATATAACAGTGAATAAAGTGCAGGAATGAAAATGCAGAACGCTGCGAATACACACAGAACAATGTTCTTTCGTAGTTGATGGGGCGACCACCAAACTTCCTTCGTTTGTTTGATAGAAAATAATTATATTGTGTCATTACACCTCGTTTTCTTATGAAGACAGGTTTGACATCATGATTGCTAGTTCTGCGTCTGGGTTGAAACAAAAAGAGCTTTAGAAGCATTACAAAGAAAACGACGAAAAATGCACGCCAATTTTGCTTACTTTTCTCTTTTTTGGGGGGGTAGGAGAGATCGAGGCTGAAAGGAGGGAGCCCACATTATCTTTTGCTCGTACCAAATCAACGTTGGTAGTACAAAAATGGTCGCTTACGTGAAGTCTACAGAGGATGGCGCTAGCTGCTCTGCATCCATGAGATTTTTCCTGTAATTTGGTCCTAGGGTAAATCGAATGCAGAGAATCTGCTGTGTCTTTTCATTTGTAGTACACTTTTCATTCGCGCAATACAGAAAATGAAGCAGCGAGAATGTACGCGGTTTGTGTCAGAACTTGTTCTTTTTCAAGCCGAGTATTCTAAGTCGTATTTTACTTTCATCCAAAATTTTTCAATAGGAAAACTGAGACACGTGCATGCCACTGGAAGCCAAGTTTAATTTGCAAGAGCGTCGACCTACAAAATGGTTCGTTTAAATTAATATTAGAGAAAAGGGTCGGCTAGTGACAGCTACCATAAAAATTGTTTTATACTGCTCCCTATGGCACTGAAACGTCTGTTGTAAACCGGGCTTCTCCGCTGAAAGCGTGTTCCTTCATTTAGAAATTACCATCGGATGAGTATAACTTGCACAAGCAAACAAATAGAAAGAAAAGAACAACGTGATTCGGAAAATTTTGCTGACATAGACGTATGGCTATAACGGTTTCAAATATACGTTTTAGCATTAAAACAAGTTGAAATTTACAATGCACTTTCCGTTCAGGTAAGATATATGCGAAGCAACCGTGGCAGTGCGAATTCATCAAAAAGACGGGGAATATGGAGACTTAAATATATGATACTTTGGCCACGTATATGCATGCTTTGCTGGCAAATGTTGTCGAAAAACCATAACCTCCTGCCTGAAGAGAGGTGATAAAACATTTGTTTGACGTTCCGCGCGAGCGTATTGCTGAGTAGGTCCTCAGAGAGATGTCGGCGCCATCTGGCAGTCATTTCTAGAAATGAATTCTTTCAAGAACGCAGAGCCATTGGTAGGTGGCAGCGTCGGGTCGTTTTAGTGAAGCACGCGAAGCACCCGCTTATTTTTCATAGCGTCGCATCATAAGTGAACTGTCATATTCACTGCAGTCTTTAGAATTGCATACATTTTATAAATAAAGGAACACTCGACACAATACTTACGTATTGATATTTACCAATATTTGCGTACCACTTGCTTTTTGACTTACAGTGTTCACAAGCATGAACGCCTCACATATATCAAGATGGCTGGGCCTTCTGAAAGGGTCTAAACCACGAAAGAAGCGATCAACTGAGAAAAAAGCGTAATGATGATATGTGGGGCTTAACGTCCCGAACCACCACATAATTTTGCGGGACGCCGTAGTGGAGGGCTGGGAAAATTTTGACCACCTGGGGTTCTTCAACGTGCGCCCAAATCTGAGCACACGTGCTAACGCCATTTCCGCCTCCATAGGAAATGCAGCTGCCGCTGCTGGGATTCGAACTGGCGACCTGCGGATCAGCACCCGAGGACCTTAGCCACTAGACCACCACGGCGGGGCGAGAAAGAAGCGTTACGTCACATATTGAGAAGCCGGAAGTGGGAAAAGTAGAGGACTCCTCCTCTTAATTCTGGGCACGTTATGGCGGCTCGCGCATGCGCAATGGGCGCCAGCGAGGAGGAGCCGGCGGCGAGTCTACCGCTGTCCAGCGCATTGCTCTTGCTGGCGCACGAGACCACGGCGTGCCCACATTGTCCCACAGCGCCCCTGCAAAAGCACGTGACTTCCGCCACTCATTTCGCTCTGCAGCTCACATTGCGAGGGCCTCACTTTTGCTTTTCTTCCTCCATGGCCTAAACATTCACTGGGTGGTTGAATTGTGTGACTGCACGTCTAACAGAAAGAGCGACAGACTAAAATTCTTGTGTTAGAGTATCCCAAAAAAGACTATTCTCTTTAGAAAGTGTACCACGAAGCACGCCACTACATTAATTTTTCTGACAAGGGGAGCTGTCAGCATCAAGACAGTGACCGACGAAAGTATTTCAAGGTAGAGGAAGCAGATATGCGCTTTAAAGGAAGCACCGAAATTTTTATCATTGTTTTATAAAGTGGTTATAAAACCACCGCTTAAAACACACAGCAACTTCCAAACATCTATAAAAATGGACAACTATGTCCATCTAGTGGAAAACACATCATGCCTTTCCATAGGTGTTGATAAAGCAAACAGCAAACGCTAGATAGTGTCCTGCCATCTGTGAGACATTGTGAGACTCAGCATGGCCCTGCCAGAAAATGCCATTTCAACAAACTACAAAACTTGCATAGAATTAGCTTTTCATTCTTACGACACAATTAAAGATGTGAAGTACTGCAGTTGCCATTTCACCTACTATAAGGCGATGCTTGTTGGGGTTGGCCGGAAGAGGTCTCCAGAAGAACAAGTCGAACAGTTGCCAGATAATTAACGCAAGACGGACGGCAAATTGTGACCTTTTACGAATACAAGTGCCACGTCTATGTGCAGTTCCTAATACAGGACCGTGTGACTATATCGCTGTTCAACATTTTCATAAATTTGTTGTAAAGTGCTGTTAAATAGAACGAAAACCCACACAACTTCTGTAAATACATCGTGCTTGCACGCGCGCGCGCGCGTGTGTGTGTGTGTGTGTGTGTGTGTGTGTGTGTGTGTGTGTGTGTGTGTGTGTGTGTGTGTGTGTGTGTGTGTGTGTGTATCAACGTATGCACTTAGCCATTGAAGGGCGCACAATGGGGCCGGATTTCGCTGTCGTGTTCAACTCTTGAAGGCGAATATTAAGAGCCCCCAAATTTCGTATGGAGTTCTTTATTATCAAATCCAAGATAGTGAGGTGCTAGTGTTGCTTTGCATACTATAAGAAGTTATTCCTATCACAATCAGTCCTTTGCTGTTGCGGTGAAATGGTTATTTTTAATTTATCAGCAAGCATGCCATTTTTGACAATATTACGCGATATTTATTCGCCTGTGGCGTCGTTCCAGAACCTATCGAACAAACAAATACGAACGGCGTAGATAAGCCTGCAGCAATCAGGGGGAGTGACTCGGCACGGCATCAACTCATCCTTCTTTTTAATAAAAAAAACAGCCAAACACCAACAACATGAATGGTTATCCGAAAATGGCATTAGCACCGCGTGAGACGCACATTTAGCAAATGTTATAATATAGTCGTACCAAAGATAATTCACAATGGACATTGCGTTGCATTTGAAAATCTTTGATGTGGCTGACCCAAACACGTCATCATCCTTGAACATACAGTCCGGAGAGCTTACCAAATACTCGTAGTACATCCATTAAAATAGATGGCTCGCCGTGGTTGACTTCGAGCTTTGTTGCGGTGCGCATGTTTGCGGCACCCTGGATGCTTTCCTGCAATTGCTCTCTTCGCATTAACTGTTGCTCGTAAATATCGTGGCCCCGAAGATTCTACAACGACTGATGCTCCGATGAGCCCAGGATTACTCAACCGAGACGCTGCAGCATAACCCCACATGCGGTGCCTCAATGAACCTGGCGGACACGTCAAATGTTGTGGAAGTCTCAAGTCATAAATTTTCGCTTATTACGAATTTGGCGAAAAGTCATGTGTGCTAGCTGACTCACGAAGCTCAGCTGTGCTTCTAGCTTTAGTAAAAGATGAATGCTTGGGAACACGTGACTATTCTTATCTTCAAAAACATCGTGCATTATTCTTCCTATGACATGCTGCAGGCAAAATGACACCCACACAACTCATTGCCATGTACTTCCACCACCCACCAGGGCCAAGCAAATCCTCTGTTCTACCAGCTGCGCACATTACCATCATGTAAGGCAAGAGATGAATTTGTTGATCGTAGTTTTATGTTTATTTGGTTGTGATTGTGTTCCGGTCATAATTCTCTGAAAAAGCGGACACGTCAAATGGATGAAACAATGCTACGTCCCATTTGTCACGCTAGGTGGCATTTTGGGTTGTAATTATGCGAACATATTTTCTAACCATGGAGAAAAGCTTAACAAGTTCACGTGATTTCACATGAAAAAAGAGTAGTAATAAGGGTTGGATGTTCTAGCACTAAGACAACAAGTTCAAAAGTTTATTTTAATGAATAAATCAGTGCGTAACAAAACAAAATACAACAATAACAGTACGAAGAATGTTTTCTGTACTGTGCAACATTAGCAACGTGACAGCATTAAAGAGCTCGTTTCGAAGAAATTTCGGTGTCGGCGTCGAGGTCGGCGTCGTTTTATGTGAGCGGAAAGTTATTTCTACACGTGACCGAAAAATCTAGAACGATGCAAATGAAGCCTGGAGCAGTGTGGGGAGCAAATCAGAGATATTTCGGTCCAAGTGGGGTCCAATCCGAGCCGTTTGCGTAGGAAGCGGACGTTCCACTACATGCCCACGCCTCTGCTGGAAGAAACAGTGAAAAGAACTTCGTCTGCTTGTAAATGCAGTGAAAGTAGCTTTCATGCTACACAAACACAGGATAGGCTTCACAGTGCAACATAAAATCTTGCAGTATTAATTCGCGTTCAAGCGTTCATTGCCAACGAGCGTAATATTATGTGATTATCATAATGGCTCTGTCGTTGAAAGCCTGTATTTCGCTACAAAAGGCACGCGCACTACTGCGCCTATTAATTAAGGCCACGTAATGGGTGCATAGCAAATACAAACAGGTTTCATGCGCTAAGTGTTTGAGGTACGCTCTACTAACAGGATTTTGCTACCGCGTTCAACTTCTAAAGGTAAATCTTTAGGGCCCCCGATTCTTTTTGTTCTAACTTTAGTTACGCGCTGTCTCACATGCACAAGAAATTACCTTGAGCCAATTCGCCCAACTTACTTATATGTCCGACTTAACCTCCTAATATTTCACACAAGAGCGTTATATGTCGGGGTTCACCACGACGACCCAGACCTGTTTTTGTTACGTATATCACTTTTTAAAATATTAATACTAAGAGATGACGGAAGAAAAACTATAAGAAAAGTTCTGTCGCTGGCAATTGAACCTATGACCGTTCATTCCACAACGCACGGCGCAAAGCGGCTGGACAACAGAGCGGCCGTTCTTAACGTAGTTAAAGACAGGCTATTATATACACCTTTGCAGGAAAAATGAAAACGTTTCGTGAAACTCGCAATAAATAACAAAAAGGAAAATAAAACATGTTTATTTTCGACATGAATGCCCCGAAGCTGCAGTAATTAAACATTGTTTAGAAAGAAACACCCATTTCAATGCTACTTTCAGTGTTACTGTGCTTAACGTCATTCGGCTAAACATGACGACGGAAGCCAATTGGCTCTTATTGATTTATATGAGCGGCTTAACGTTCCAAAACCACCATATGATTATTAGAGACGCAGCCAATTGACTCTAAGCGCAATTTATTTTTTGTTTGTCCTGCTTTACCTCTTTTGAAGTCACGATTGCCATTTCTATATGAATAGAAAATGATAAGTGCAGGTAGGACAGAAATCTGACGTCTATACGATGGATGTAGTTACCATACGCTGAAGATGAGGGTTCTCGACATGATGGTGCTATCGGCTGATCGTCATGATGAGGCGAAAAATGATGATTGCAGTTACTGCCATCTGCACGTCTGCCTGGCGTGTTACAGGGGCAGGTGTTTGTTCTACGCGGAAGAGCTAGAGCAGGCGTATTGTTGGCACACGCCCATTCGCTCCATCAATCCGCACGCCGTGACCAGCTGCATGAGCGAGTCCGCCCAATGCCACCTAGAGAAGCATATTCAGGCCTGCTAACTGCCGCAGTGAGGCCACTTGTTTTGCCCGAGCGAGCGCGCGCATACGGGGAGGCTGTGAATCCGTTGCCACCATCGTCTCCCGTTGAAAGTTTTTTGTGGCACATTATTGAAGGACTCTGCCGTGGCTTCAGAACTTGGGGAGTACTGGTCATAAAAGATAAACGACAAGAGCATATACACAGCTGTACTAAATCACATCTAGAACGTGGATGCATTTCCTTCATAAATGTAGTGAAGGCACGGCCGAGTAGAATTTCTTAGCCTCTTTCATTAACTTCAAGTTTACTTTTCAGTTCATCAAAGAAATAGCATTGTCATTATAGTTGGAATGACGTTTTTTTTATCTAAGCGTTTTATTCGACGTGCGAGATGAATTAAATCTTTACAGCACCATGGGTGTCTTGGGTTTCATTTCATATATCTTGAGGAACATACCTTGATAAGCATTCACGCAGAATTGCACCGAAACACAATAGATAGTGCATCTACATTACGAAACTTGCTACAACATTCCAGCTCTTCAAAAATGAGGCTCAAGTCCCCAGTACGTAAGTGTCATCAAATTTAAGAAAGTTAAAAACAGTTTCAATCTCAGGTCGTTGAGAAGAACACGCTAAGTTTGAGGCGACCACAACAGTTATGGTCAGCAAATCATTCGACGACTTCATAATTTACACCGTGTGATAGGAGCACACAGCCCGCCAAGGAAATAAGACTGCAAGTAACTTATTGTTCGTCCGATCTCGCGAAACTGCAAAACGCTGGTGTCTGGGACTACGGCCGCTCCCGGGAAAAGAGAAGTTTTTGTGCAGTGTAATAATTGCACGTAGCAGGGTACACGAGCTCTTCGCTGACGCCTGCTGAAAAAACGAGCGCTAGTAATCGCGACGACGCCCTCATATTCAAAGTTAGAATTTGTGGATCGAGCAGTGCAGTCTTCTACCTGAGTATCTTTTATACTCCTTCGTCCACCGAAAAACTGAAAGGGCTTCCTTTGCGGTAAAGGAGCTATCGACGACCAGCATTGCACGCGGAGGGATGTTATCGCATGCGCCATTCATGTGGGTGTGATAAGCAGCTGTTTTATTTACCGTATGCTAGAACAGTGTTGCTCGCCAGCACTCCCGAGATTTCATCCACGGGTTTAGTATGCATTGTGCGTACAAACGTTCTTAATTTGGACTTTATATGGAACATGACAGGGATGGTGAAAGCCTGCAGATTGTGTCCATAAAAATCTTCTCGCCATAGAAAAACATACAAAAATCATTGAAGTAAGTTGTTCTTTTTAATGAATGGCTACATTGTATTTGCTATAAAGAATTTGTTCATTAGGAGAACGAATTAACCGAGAAACTCTTCACCCCGCCGCGGTGGTCTATTGGCTAAGGTACTCGGCTGCTGACCCGCAGCTCGCGGGATCAAATCCCGGCTGTGGCGGCTGCATTTCCGATGGAGGCGGAAATGTTGTAGGCGCGTGTGCTCAGCTTTGGGTGCACGTTAAAGAATCCCAGGTGGTCGAAATTTCCGGAGCCCTCCACTACGGCGTCTCTCATAATCATATGGTGGTTTTGGGACGTTAAACACCACATATCAATCAATCAATCGAGAGACTCTTCGTTAATTTTGTTCTGCATTACACTCCACTCCAGTCTCTTCACTACAATTCTTACCAGCTATATTTCTTCGACATTTATGTCTTCATAAAGCACATCTATAATATCTGAGCACTAAGCGTTGAGATTATTCGATTTTCGATCGTGTGGCCTGTGGTCCGTTATTTCCGCTTGCGCAATAAGAAACTTAAAGAACGCAGGGAAATCACAATTTCTAGATTATCTCTACCAAAAATATACGAATATCGCTACGCACATTTTAAAAGCATCATGGTCTTACCTGTATAGGTAACATCGATACAAGAAACAAAACACACAGTGTTTTTTGTACGGTAGAATAACTTGAGAACATATTTCAGAATGCACTCGCTTCTCGCTGGAAATGTCTTAACCACATTGCGGGTCATTTTGTACTTCGTCAAGATTTGAAGCATCAAACGAAATTACGACCTCAAGCCTTATGACCCTTTTTTTTCGAGTGGTTCAAGATAAATTGAATAAGAGATATTAACAAGATATTCCACTTGTGCACTTCATACTATTTCTCTTGACAACCTCATGGCTCTGGTGAAAAAATGCTTTCACGTAAATAAAACAACTAGATCTCGTAACATTACTGCTTTTATTCTAATGACGTGTACGTTTATATTCTTTCGACACACGGAGAGCACAGCAATCGCAAGCAGCTGCTCTGATTGCCGATGTTGCGCAAGCACGTCTAAAGGTAATTAATTACTAAACTGTGAACAAACGAATGATAAATCTGAGCTAATATTTTGAATGGACAATCTCACTATTAAAAGCTACGTTTTTTGTCAACAACCATCACTGCCCCTTTTGAGCAACTTCATAAGCTAGGCCTTAGTGTCTCTTTATGCTTCCTGAAGCTGCCGCATCTTTACACTTTAAATGGTTGTAGGTTAGTTTGTCTTTATCTGTAATGTATCTGTGGTAAGGTCTAGATTTTTCGCTTTGCCGTTGCTGTGGATTTTTCCCAATTCAAAGGCAATAAAAAGTATGATTATGCTCATCTTAGTTGAACAGCGTACGCGAGTTCAGGACAAAGAAAAAAGAGCACAGACAAGCGCTAACTCGGAGGTAACACTTATTTGGGAAAGGACGGCATACCAACTCACTCAAGCTGTCATTGTTATGTGCAACGATGCCATTCGAATATGCCACAGTACCACAAAGAGAGAGAGAGAGATAAAGATGCAAGGAAAGGCAGGGAGGTTAACCAGATGCACATCCGGTTTGCTACTCTGCACTGGGGAAGGGATAAAGGGGAGAAAAGATGTGGCAGAGAGATGAGAAGGTACACACAATCACGAGCACACTCGGGGAGCACACACAGTCTACAGGTGGTCGCTCAGGTTTGTTGACTTTAGGTAAATTAGCAGTTCTTTACTTGCTTTCTGCGCAACTGAGGCAGATGCCCAAGGTCCTAGTATCTTCTGCACACAAAATGGTCCGGGGTCAAGTTGATTCAAAACCATCCGGAGCTGGCATCGCTGTGTGTCGTAGCAAGCGCAGCTGCACAGGACGTGTTCGATGGTCTCTTCAGCTCCGCAGTAGTCGCATGTAGGAGTGTCTGCCATACCAATGCGGAAGGAGTACACCTTTGTAAATGCAACACCCAACAAACGACGGCATAACAGTGTCGCATCGGAGCGGGAAAGTTGTGATGGTAGTTTTAGCTTGAGCCAAGGATCCAGTTCATAAAATTGACACCTTTGGAAGCTGGTAGACGACCAGAACGTGCGTGTGAGATCTCGAGCCAGCAGGTAAAGTTGTCTTGCTGCATCATTCCTTGATAGAGGAATCGGGACTACACGGGTTCCTTCATGGGCTGAGTGGGCTGCATTATCGGCTAATTGATTTCCGGTAATACCGATAGGTCCAGGCAGCCATTGATATATAATATCATGCCCTCGTGCTAGAGCTTCATAATGGCAATGTCTTATTTCTTGTACCAATTGGTCATGACTCCTCCTACGTATGGCAGACTGCAAACTCTGAAGCGCTGCCTTCGAATCACAGAATATGACCCATTTTCCTGGACGTTCTTGAACGAGATATTGTAAAGCAGCCCTTATAGCAGCAAGCTCTGATGCCGTAGATGTAGTCATATGCGATAACTTAAACTTGATTGTCATTGCTGCAGCCGGAATCACAACAGCACCTGATGAGCTGCTGCACGAGACGGACCCATCAGTGTATATCTGCGTTCGGTCTGAGTACAACTCATGTAATAATAGCAGTGTTGCTTGCTTCAATGCTACTCTGAGTGATTGCTTTTCTTTTTGATTCCCGGAATTTCTAGACGTACTTGCGGCTGGTCGAGGCACCACAAAGGACATGCCATTCTCGCAGCTGGCGTATATCCAGATGGAATGCTGTTTAGGTGCTTGGCTATGACGTCTGAAACGTAGCACGTGGTCTTCTGGAGGGTAGAAGGGCCAAGTGGTGGTCGGGGACACGGCTAGCATGTGGAATGTGCGCTCTGAGGCAATCCACAACTCTATATGTCCTGACCGGATGGTCTTTGGCAAGCATGATTGTGGCATAAGTAGAAGCGCATCGGGGCAGTCCTAGGCAGATACGCAGTGCCTGACCCTGCAAACTCTCCAATGACTGAGTATTGGATTTGCAAGTGTTAGTCAGTACCGGCAAGCTGTAGCGCAATCGACCCCGAAATAGGGCCCTGTACAGCTGTAGCATGGAGGCCACAGAAGTTCCCCATGCTTTCCCACACATGAATTTCATTATATGCACAATAGATAGCAGTCTCTTCTTCAAGTACGCACAATGCGGGCTCCACGAAAGACTTCTGTCGATTATTATGCCCAGGAAACGATGCGTCCATGCATATTTGACACTCTGTCTATTGATGTAAACAGGGTATGGCGTCATTGGTTTGCGTGTAAACGCCATCAACGTGCACTTCACAGTTGATATAGTTAGGCCTTGTTTCTGAAGGTAGGTTGTTGTGAGGGTTGCTGCCCGCTGTATTCGTGCACGCACCTGAGGGCGAGTAACTGCAGCACTCCAGAGGCAAATATCATCGGCGTATATGGATAGGCACACCGACTTTGGCAGAACCTTCACCAGACCATTGAGGGCAACATTGAACAATGTGGGGCTTAAAACACCTCCCTGAGGTACTCCGCAGTAGGTGTAATGTTCAGCAGTTGTACCCTCATATGTTTGCACAAAGAAACACCTGCCAGTTATATAATCTTTTATCCAATGAAACATTCGTCCACCAATGCCCGTTGCTGCGAGAGAAGTGAGGATGGCATCGTGAGCTACATTATCATATGCACCCTTCACGTCAAGAAAGAGTGCCACTAATATGCGCTTGCGACTTTTTTCTTGTTGTACAAATGTCGATAAGTCAAGCACACAGTCGATGGAGGAGCGGCCCCGACGAAAGCCTGCCATGCAAGAAGGGTATTTGGTGTATCGTTCCAAGTACCACTCGAGACGAAATAGAGCCATTCTTTCCATCACTTTTCCGAGGCAGCTTGCGAGGGCAATAGGGCGATACGCTGTCAAGTCCAATGGTGATTTTCCCGATTTCAAAAGTGGTATTAATCGACTTATTTTCCATTCTCGGGGAACACTGCCGCTGTGCCAGGAGTTGTTGAAGCATGTTAAAAGTTCTTTTCTGGCTTTTTGTCCAAGGTGTCCCAACGCACTATAAGTAATACCATCAGGACCTGGCGATGACATGCGCTTAGAAGCGACTAAAGCACCTTCCAGTTCTTCCTTGGTGAATGGAATGTCCATTTCTGGTAATCGCGTCTCACGAACGATCACGGCGCCGATGCTCTCGTTCATAATATTCCCGGCAACTCTCGTGCGAAATTCTTCAGCCACCTCGAGTTCTGTTTTTCCATGATGGAGTGCCAAAGCTTTAAAAGGGTGCCGTTGTTGCGGAGAGGAGCGAAGACCACGAACTGTTCTCCAGATATATGGCAGCGGTTTATGAGGGTCTAGAGATTCGCAGAATGTTTTCCAGCGTTCGCTCTCCAGCTTGTAAATGCGTCGTTGAATTTTTTTCTGGAGCCGCCTTGCTTCCCTCAGATCGTAAATTGATTTTGTGCGTCTGTATCGTCTTTCATCACGCCTTCGTATAGCTCGTAATCTTTCCAGCTCGATGTCAAACTGTGTGTTTTTAGACGAAAATGTTAATTTACATTTGGACGCTTGCATAGCTTCCGCTATGGTATTTTCCAGGCTGCAGGCGAGGCCTTCTTGGCAAGCGTCCTCAACACGCGATGTAAACATCAACCAGTCAGTGCCAATTACAACACCGGAAGAGAAATTTGTTATGATACCATCAATCGTCACGTAGGTGGGTATGTGATCACTCATGAGTCTCAATATCGTAAAACCATTTAACTTTGTGAGAGAAGCACCGTGACACCAATGTCAGGTCAAAGCAACTGCCATACGTGAGACCCCGCAGATACGTGGGGGTACCATCGTTCATCATGGAAAGGTCGTAATCGGAAGCGAATGTAACAATGTTCCGGCCCCTGGCATTCATCCTAGTGCTCCCCCAAAGCATGTGATGGGCGTTGAAGTCACCGGTGATGATCCAAGGCCCATCGGTCCTCATTAGGATGTCTTTTAATCTGTCGCAGTCAAATCGCGATGACGGAGATATATATCCACCAATTAGCGTGAACAAAACTGCATTCTTCTTTACACGAAGACACACGTACTGATTGTCGTCATTTGAACTTATTGGGTGCGAAAGATAAGTCAAGTATGTGCGAATGTAAACAATTACTTTGCTTTGTTCTTCGCAAGCGGCTGAACAAAAAGCTTCATAACCGGACAATCTATAAGGCGTTGATACGTTTGGCTCACATATGACAAGTATAGGGAATTGATTGGCCCAGACAAATTGGCGAAAGTCCGAGATACGGGACTTCATGCCTCTGGCATTCCACTGAAAAATCGACGCACTTTTAACTTCAGTGCGGAAGATGAGATTTTGTTGAGCCATTGTGCTTATACGAAGTTAGCGAGAACTGGATTCAGTGCATCCAGTATTTGCATTGCACTCTTAGATGACGGAGATTGTATGCTGCTCAGTAGCGTGCAAATCGTGGCAATTAATGATTGCACGATTGCAGTCACTTGCCTGTCTTGGTTGGAAAGATCTCGAACCGGGATCGCGGACTGGCTGTCATGAAACTCCTTCGGTTCGCTTGATGCTGCTTCCCTTTGAAGTGCAGGCCACTCTGTCGCAGTTAGGGTATGCTGACTGGCTTCGTCCTTTACAGCCTTTCCCACGACATGTGGTCTGGGAGGCAAAGGAGGTGGCACTGACGAGGGATCTGGCAAACTTGTCGAGGAGGTAGCGGGCGTCCTTGAAGACCGACGTCGATGTGAACGATGCCTTCTGACTTTAGCTGCGGCTTCTCGATGAGATGAGTGATCGCGCATCATCTCCTTCAAAATGGCAATTTCCTTTTGAATCCGCGGGCAGTCCTTCGATGTGGCTTTATGGGATCCATTGCAATTAGAGCATTTCTTGACTGTTGCGACGCACGTATCCGCTTCATGGGGCTCGGCGCAGCGGTGGCATACCACCGAATTCTCACAGACGCTGCTCACATGTCCAAGTTTCATGCATTTACGGCACTGGAGAGGCTTTGTAATGAAATGCCGCACAGCATGTCTGAAGTACCCCACCTTCACATGAGAGGGGAGTGATGTGCTCTTAAACGCAATCTTCACACAGCGAGACTTGCCTAGCCGGGGGACATCAACAATTGGAGTATCAGTTGTTGACTTGACAAGAAATTGTAAGTCATTATTGGAAATAGCCACATCTATGTCGTAGATCACGCCGGTTACTACATCACATCCCAAGGGAACATGAGAGCGCACCTGGTTGCCGTCCAAGTCAGTTACACTGCGCAGAACGCCCAACGCACTTGCGTGCAAAACGTCCACAGCCAGTATATTCTTTCTGGCGTTTACTCTTATGTCCGTGATCTCATTTGGCACGAGCGTTTCCAGAGACCTCGACACAGACTGTCTGTTAAGGCGTTTCTTGCTGACGGTAAAGCGCAGGCAGAAACAGGATGGTATATGTGTTCGATTTTGGCGCTTCACTTACAGTTTGAATTGTTGAGGATGAGGATTTCCTCATGCTCCTCCTCTTCGCTTTGCGGCTCAGCACAGGTTGGAAACCGTCATCTGAAAAGTCCTCACTGCTGAGATAGTAAGCATGAGTATCTTCACTGTCGCTGTCACTCGCTTGTCCCATCCGCTTCCTGGAGGCGGCCGCTGCTGACGCCGCTGGTGCCAGCAGGCACCCGGGGTGGTCTACATCCATTCCCTCCAAGGGAGCAGCGAAAACTGATCAACAGACTTGAATTACAACTGAAATACGCCGGAGTTAGCAGAAGTAGCTCCTATTCAAAACACACTTCTTCGTCCTCGCCACAGTACCACAAAAGACGTCAAATTGGTCGACCGATCTCTCGTTCATAAGGGCAGAACATCTATTTTGTATAACTTTTGCTGCTCTATCGTTTTGCATTCACAAAATCAATCAATGTCTAGTTCCACAAATTTATGATACTGGGTAAATTTTTAGGAGCTTGCGCGGCAACCTTCTTATGCTCGCGCCTTGTACAGCGGCGGCGACCCCGTCACCCGATGGTACAGCAGCGGCGACCAGGCGCTGCTCTGCCAAGTCTGGTGGCACACATGTTACCATTTCGTTATAAAAAGGACGCTCATAGCATCCATCCACCCATATATTGCTGGTTTT
Organism: Rhipicephalus microplus; assembly: GCF_043290135.1. Lineage (NCBI taxonomy): Eukaryota > Metazoa > Arthropoda > Arachnida > Ixodida > Ixodidae > Rhipicephalus > Rhipicephalus microplus. The sequence goes on along the minus strand of NC_134702.1, from coordinate 136,554,274 downwards.
CTATGGCCCAGGCACACGCCTCTACGAGACTACGTCCACTTCGTTCTCCACGCTTCATAGGTACGCATTCACGCGGCAAGCTTCTAGGATTAGTGTTATGCACGGGAACCAATATCGCACAGGCACCCTCACCGGCCTGCTCTTGATCCCGTTAACCGTTAGATCCATGTCAGCCAGATAGCTCCACGTCTGCCATTTATGAGCGTTAAGCATTCGACTTACGGCAGCAGCCAGTATGGCATAAAAGAGCAAGTGGTCAACGCGCCAGCACTGTGCAGTGCCAACCGTGGGAGGTGCCCGACAACGCCGCCTACGACGTACACATTATGCGCCGCCTCCCTAACAAACTTTCCTACTGAAATAGTCTTGCCATGAAACGCCCCCGTTAGCCTTTGAGCAAGCTCACTTCACACCATTCACGTTCTGGATATTGAAGTGATTTTTACTTGTGGTGCCACTTTATGTTACGTACTTAAGAAAAACGAGCAGGTGATCTAGGCAAGCCATTCACAGGTAAGTGTTTTAGTAAGAAGTACTACGTATATAGTCAATCTATGAAGTGTGAAGAAGCGCCACAGACAAGGACGTACACAAATATACCAACAAGGACACCACGCTTGCGGGTTTTCTTCTGCGCTCTTGTTTTTACTGAATACTTGCTCTTCACGGATGCAAACCATCTTGCCCACCAATGGGTTTCAGCAATAAACGTGAAGAAGCAAAAGCGGAAAACAGTAAGCTTGTCGCAGGTGGGGGCACAGCCTGAAACCTTTGAATGAAAAATTCGATGTCCTGCAAATCAAGCCACGATGGCAGTCGTCCTACTGCGCATTGTATGGCGTATGTCTTTGTATATCGGTAACTCCTGGCCGCAATTTGTCTTTTCATTCACTAGAATTTTTTTTATTTCTATCACGTTGACATGATTGTCTGTTGATATACAATCATGTACTTCAAAAAAGATTTGCTTGCTGGGGAAACGTGATTCACTCTGCCTAATTCACAGCAATGTTGGCCGCGTTCGCTGAGCCGGAGGCGCTGATTGGAGCATAGCCACCTTGCATGCCTTGAGCAGATTCAGCTAAAACCGAACGTTTTTTTAGATGCACGAAGCGCCGAATTAACGTGGACCACGTGAGTGAAAGCCGAGAACCGTTTCTTCTCCAAACTTATTGAACACTTAGGGGAAACATAGCCGCGCTTTTATCCCTTTTATTTTTAAGTGATCTCAAATAAAATTTTAAAATTACGAATAAGTGCTCATTTGCCTCCCTTCTGTTTTACTCCATGTTCGCCAATTTCGCACTTTAGCTACGTGTATAACATACGTATTTCTTGGACTCACGCACCTAAAGGTGAGGAATACGAGCAGTAATCACAGAAAAAAATCAAATGGCTTCACGTGTAGTTCTCTTCATGTCAGGTGGCGCCATATATTGTCATCGCATCTCGTATTATTTATTAGTATTTGCTTATCACCCACCAGAGCACTAAAGAAGCTAACTAAGAGGCCACGCAAACTAACCAGTTGATAAGTTACATTTTTGCTTACCGTTCACTATGGTGTGAAGTTAACGGTGGGTTGCTTGGAACGTCTTGTAGTACTAGCTGGTCCATTTGCCGAAAGGAGAGATACGAAAAGATAGAGCGCAAACTACCAACTGCTCTGTTAGTTCACAGAGCTGCGCATAAATAGGCCATTCGAACAGAACAACTGCGCATAAACCTACAAGCACCACAGGTGCTAGCACACCTTACTGAAGAAAAGAGACGACACACCATAGGGGGATAACGAGGCGTCAGACAGCTGCTACATTTAGCCTTGATGTAAGCAGATGTAGAATCATTTCCAGGGCTACAGTAAAGTCATGTTATGGAGCTTCTGTATGTGAGAAACGAGTGTAGTACTCAAGTTTTAGCAGATAATTCGGTTTTATAAGGCCACCTATGGCTCAGAAATAAAGGAGCTGGCAATGATTAACACTGATAAGCAGTCGTCAGAAAAAGACGTCCAAAAACATACAGGCACGGTGCGTACATATAGAGTGTATATAATTGTTATACAAAAATTCGGCAGATGCCACGTACCCAAAAATCGCTGTATTCACAGAATAATAATTGTTGGGTTTTAAGTCCCAAAGCCACCATTTGATTAGGAGAGATGCCGTATTAGAGAGCTCGAGAAATTTACAGGACTTGCAGTTCTTTACTGTGCATCTAAATATAAGCACACGGGCTTCAAGCATTTCGCCTTCATCAGAAATGCGGCCGCCGTGACCGGGATTCGATCGGCATCCGAGAGTCTTAGCCACTAAACCACCATGGCGGGTAAAGGAAGTTATGCGAAGCATGTGGCGTTTTAGTATTTTTAATAAGTGAAATATTACGAAGATATTTATAGATGCACGCAGAGATATGCGTCATACTGGCGAATATGTTTTTAATAGGCAGGTATGTACAGTTGCGTAACGACGCCATCAACAAGATGCAAAGCTAATTTTTGCAAAACCCGGAGCGCTAGGCTGATATGAAGTGCTGATGCTCGCGCCGATGACAGCCCTGGGCGCTGCTACATAAATCCGTGACAGCAGACGGCGTTTAACTGCAACTTACATTACTACGACGCGGCCGCCACATATCATTATAGTGTGTATGTAATGTTTTTTTTAATTGGACAGCGAGCACTGCAACCACAGTTGACGTTTAATGAGCATTATATCTATAGGGGCTTTTTGTACAGTAGTTATGAAATCTGGGGTTGCTCTGCGATAGAATATTTCTTAGCGACGCAAAATTCTGGGGTTCAATTCTTGCAGGGACTCTGGCATTCATTATTCGCATTTGTCAGGTGAATACTGCTGATGTCAGCTTTTTCCGAACGCTCAACCATGTCTATCTTCGCCCTTCTTGGGCAGATATTACCTGTCAATCTCTTAATAAACATGCACGCCCACAGTCATGTGCCACTGTTTCGTGGAGTTCGATGACGTACAAGACGGGACACTGAAGGCATTCATGTCATAACCAGCAATAATTTTAATCAAATGATTTTGTTCTCCCGTACTAATTTTTGTTCACCCATGTTGAGGGGGAGATCGCGAGAACACCCAGACGTAGGCGGCTAAATAAATAGATACATAGATGCTCGTAGTGTCTCCAGTTCCTAAAATGTTTCGCATTAAATTCGTGAAAAATTAGGACTCTGCTTTTCCTGTGCCCACACATATTTTATATTCCCGGGGTGCTATGCAGGATGGCCCGAGCTTCTCGGGTGGGCGAGTTTATTCCGAGTATGCTTGCGGTGACCGTGACATGAAGACAGTGCGAAGCGCATGATAGTAGCGTTGATAAAATTGGTTGCAAGGACGCGCGTGGCGTCGGAAACGCATAGGAGACATTTGCAGCGGTTATCAAAGAAACACCGCGCGCGAGCAAGTCAGCGCCGCCACTCGCTCAACATTTTAGCAGTGCAGCGACGAAAGCGTGATTGTCGTGTGCGCTTTTGCCAACTGATCACGTGCTTCTCACAGGCGTTTTCGTGGGCGTATCTCTTTTTTTGCACAGCTTCTGTCCTTCCACATGCAGCATGAAAATTTCCACTCTCGAATGCAGCAAAAGTTCACACGCAGCACTCTCATGCTGCTCGTTTTGTTTCTATCAACTATTGCAGATAAATATAAGAAGAGATGTTCACCAGGGGTACTCGCATTTTTTCGGCAACGCGGCTGTGATTGAATAAGCCATGAGCGTGGTGAAGTTTCATGCGAAACATCGTAGCCGCGTGGTGACATCACTTTTACTTCTGTGCGCGCGTGTGCATAGTCTGCGCGATAAAGCTGACAGAATAATCGTGCTGCACGACGTGAGTACTGCTCCTTGGCATGAGCCAATGTGGTAGGCGTACCCGATCTCCACCAAGGGTGTCTGTCAATCAAACTGATGGACGCGGAAACTCGTATACAAACTCGTTGATTCTGAGAAGGCCCGAGTTCAACTCGGGACTGTGATGTTGCTGGTGTGACTTTCAGGCGATCGATGCGGTGAATGCTAAGCGGCATCTTCTTTGCATATAAAATAATTTGCTGAGCTTACACTCATTGTGCAAAGCTGAAGACAGAGAAGTTTGTGATAAGCTAGCTTCTCGCAGCTTTTTAGGTTGGTTGTCTACTTATATGCGTAGTTGGCTTCGAGTTGAAGACCACATCAGTTCTGTCCCAATTTTGATTGTACCGATTGGCTGAGGCCTAACTACCATTAAACTAAGCTGTCTTGTCTTCATTCGTAAGGGTTTATTAAAAGGCAGTTATCTCGGGCGTAATTACTGAGGCCACCATCAGTATCAAACTATCAAACGTTGTCCTGGTTAGCAGAATACCAACTGTCAATAAATGTGTAAGGGTTATTTACGTAGTTTTATTTAACGTCCTCACGATTAATGTTGGGTTAGTTAGGATAGTTTAGTTAGCGCATGAACTGGCTTAACTTAGTTTGCCTGGTTCTAGCTTTACAGAACTTCAATAGCATGGTCTTAAGATGGGGCGAAATTACCTCTGCCTTTCTATGGCTTGGCATAATTAGCTTGGTCATAGCATGTCCTGGCATAACTATTTAAGTGTACCATCTAGCCAAAAAAAATCACAGCATATACATGGAGGGAATGGTGATGAGTGGGGCGAAGCTTCGGAGGTTTATCGGTATAAACTGCAAATCGTCTGTCTGTCTGCCTGTATTCCTGTCCATCCGTCTGTCCGTCCGTTTGTACGTCCGTCCACACCTGCTGAGTGAGTCACCAAACTAGGCGGTCACGTACCACAAGCTAGGAGGGAAAGACCCATGCCTTTGGGAGCTTCACCCTTAATATAGCTGATAAGCCTGCCACACGTGCTCGGGTGCTAGCTGGCGATGCCAAGAAAAGTCAACGTTACTAGATTCTTCTTCAGTTTGCAAACTACGCTGGGACGAGGTGCGAAACGTGGGCCCTTTCATTTCCCGCTTCCTACGTGGCGCTTCCGATCCCATTTGACCAATTGCATGGATCCTATGCACAGTGTGAAACGGAGTTCTTGCGGTTAATTTGGCGTTGCGGGAGTTATTTTCCGTGATAGTGCACGAAGGTTATTACGAGTGGGCATTTAAAGCACCAGTTGTGCGACTGATGCGGTGCCACATGGCGGAGATGTGATTGCGATGCATTAATCTTGCGCGCTTTGTGTTACTTTAGCTGTGTTGCGTTCTTCTTCTTTAAAATTCAGCGGTATATAATAAAAAACCGTTGCAGTTGGGCTTAAGGGTAAATGCTTGAGGACTATGCACTTGAATTCAGGTGATTTTTGGAGAAACTACAGGTGGCCAAATTTTTCAAAGCTCTTCGACACAACGTGCCTCGTAATCGTATGACTTTAGTTATTTATGATGAGGCACACACCACATTCATCTGATGCCACGGGAGATATTGGAAGTGTAAAGCCTAGAACAATTTGTTCATTCCGGATAACTCAAATTTACGATCCCAACGATTACATTTTTCAAGCAAAGATAACACACGAATTCAATAAATGCATGTCCCTTATAAGGCTATAAAATAAAAAATACAATGAGTTCAGCAGTCTTATTGAATTAACACAATTTATTGAACGCTACAACAAACAAACTGGAAACCACTTTTGTTCATGCGGTATCAAAGCTACTTCACCGTGAACATTGTTCACGTAGTCAATATATCGTCTTCTTGGAAGTGGAGGTCGCACACAGCACAAGATCTTGATAGTTCCTTATCCGATCTCGGTATTGCTCGTAGCACTGTTGAAGAACCACATCATCAACGGGTGGCTTGAAAAAATGCCTTTTTTCGGTCGCAGATTACATTGCGTCGAAGCCGCTTACGCAGCCAGTGACAAAGCAGCGAGGCACGTTTTATAACATCGAAAAACCGCCACACGACGCATCAGAGCTATGCAGCTAACACCCGCCACAATAACACAACAGAGCTGACCGCAAGTGAGACTCAACGTCAATTGTCACCATGATATCGCATTAAGCAGCAGTGGAAGCACAAACTGCGTGAGTGTCGTTGATCTCGCTGAGACACACAATGATAGAGATTGCCACGGAACTCACTTGCACTATACTTGCAGGCTACGAAGAAGCACCTGCTGTTTTGCTTTGCCGGCGTGGTCGGTGGCGTGCGCCTAACCACCGTGATCCTGGTCAGACTGGTTGGATGGATGGATGGATGGATGGATGGATATGGCTGTACCCTTTAGATTGGACGGTGACTATCGCCACGAAGTCGTAATACTTAGTGAATGAAAAACTAGATGTATTTTTTCCCTTTAAATATTGAGGTATAAGATTCGTACTTTGCAGTGAATGGTTTAATTTTCACTCGTGCCTTAACTTTAGCCACCAATTGGATAACCCCCTTCTAGTTAATCCTACCCGCTTAAAGTCTATCTTGCCCTCCCTGTCACTAAACCCCAGTGCTTTGAAAAACTCTGCGCCATCATACTGAACTATAGGGTGAAGCCCTTTACAAAAGATTATTAAGTGTTCGGTACTTTCTTCTTCCTCTCCACACCCACTGCATACTGTGTCTACCCCTTCGTATTTGGCTCGATATGTCTTGGTTCGCAATACTCCCGTCCTCGCCTCAAACAGTAGAGAACAGCCCCGAGTATTATCTTAGATCATTTCCTTGGCAATTTCCTACTTAAAAGTTTCATAGATATCTAGAGCGGACTTCTTAATCATGCTAATTCTCCGCATATCGGTCTCAGCTTCCTTGACCTTCTTCTTAACCAATAATTCTTTTTGGTTTGGCCCCCTAATGTTTTTTAAGTATTTACCGGTCAATTTTCTGGTTCGCTTCCTTCATTTTGTATTGACATTCTTCATCTACAAGTAGCTGAATGCCTTCCTAGCCCAACGCTCCTCTCCCATTTCTCTCAATTGCTTCTCAAATATTATCTTGCTACTAGCTTCTCTGCTCTCAAATGATGTTCATTCCATATCACCTCGTACTCCCTGATTTGGTATATTCCCTTGAGCTCCTAAGGCAAGCCTACCTATTTCATGTTGCTTAATTTCTAATCTTGCTTGAACTTGTGATCTCATGCACAAGACCGCATTGCCGAACGTCAGAACAGAAATCATAATCCCTTTCCGTATTCCTCTACAACATCATACCTGTTGTAATTCCACAGTGCCCTGTTTTTCATCACCGCTTCATTCCTGTTACCTTTAGTCGTTACGTATATTTCGTTTTCCCTTAGGTAGTCGGCCCCATTGTTTATCCATACGCCCAGATATTTGTATTTATCTGTTAACTCTAGCGTCACCTCTTGTATTCTAAGCTCACTACCTTCATTGTCATTAAAAATCATGACTGCAGATTTTTTCTTACTGAATCTTAAATCTAACCTATCTCCCTCATTACCGCAGATGTCCACCAATCTCTGCACATCTTCCTTGTTGTCGGCCATTAGCACTATATCATCTGCGTACATCAATGGTGGTAGTACCTGTTCAATGAGTTGTCCTTGTTTGACGAAAGAGAGGTTGAAGCCCAGTTTACTTCCCTCTAATTTGGCCTCTAATCCTTGTAGGTACATCATGAATAATAAGAGTGACAGGGGACACCCCTGCCTAAGCCCGCGTTTTACCACTGCAGGCTTGGATACCTGTTTTTCCCACTTTATTATTACCTTGTTACCTTTATAGATATCCTTTAAAAGATCAGTGACTACATCTTCCACGCCTAGTGTGTCCAGTGTTCCCCACAAGTTCTCTTGAACCACGCTATCGTATGCTCCCTTGATATCCAAAAATGCTAGACACAGGGGCCTGTGTACCTTTTCTGCTATTTTGATGCACTGCGTCAGTGAGAACAGATTGTCTTCCAACCTCCTGTGTTTCGGAAACCCATGCTACAGTTCACGCAGCACCCTCTTATGCTCTATCCATGCCTGCAGTCTTTGCTTTATAACCTGCATCCCCAGCCTGTAGACAACTGATATCACTGTTATAGGATGGTAGTTTTTTATGTCAGCTTTGTCCCCCTTTCCTTTATAGATCATGCTCATCCTGCTAAGTTTCCATCCATCTACCACCGATTATTATTTTGCTCACTGCCTCTCTCAAAGCCTGCTTAGACTTCGGACCTAATGTCTTTATCAGCATAATTGGAATGCCATCTGGGGCTGTTGATGTACTACTAGGAAGCCTCTTTTCAGTCCTTTCCCACTCTCGTTGTGAAAATGGAGCCATTGCGCCACTTGATTCTTCCTTTTCTATTGTGGTGCATAAAGCACTTCTTTGTTGAAGTTTTTTTTTTCAAAAAAAACGATGAGCGCGCCCCCTGGTGGTGGTACATAGAAGATTACACCTGCGGTGTTGCAGTTTGCAAACTGAAAGAAGAATCTAGTAACGTTGAAGAAAGACGACGAACGCCGGCCGAGCAGCACACTAGAATATACAGGCTGGCCATGATGAATAACACGTGGCCTCGGGTTTAGCTGCTGTTGCGATGAGGAGGAGGTAAAACTTTATTAGACCAAGGGATTTAGGCACTTACGTCCCAGGGTCCCCGCACGACCCCACTGCGCTATGCGTTCATGAGTTCATGCAGTTCCATGACGTGGGCGGCCCGGTCAGTGGCGATTTTCTGCTTGGCCGGGTCCGTCGAGCGCAGCAAGGTCTCCCATTCCTCCCATGTGGTCAGTGGCTCCAGGCCCCGCGGGGGAGGGTCCGCCGGGCATTCCATGAGAATGTGGGTAAGGGTAGCGTGGGGGTGAGTGCATTGAGCACAGGACGGGGCGTACGCTCCCGGGTAAATGCGGGAAAGAAAATAGGGGGAGGGAAGGGTGCGGGTCTGAAGGCGACGCCATAATATTTGGTGAAAATTTTTGAGGGATCGGTGGGGTGGTGGGTATAGCTGGCGTTCGGCGCGATATGACTGGGTGATCTCGTTGAACGAATGCATGCGCTCCCTGGAAGAGCCCGACTTTGATTCCGCCGCCGCCCGGTTGATGAGACCTTGGGCGTGGTCATTGGCGGCTTCGTTGCCGAGATTCCCAGAGTGCGCAGGCACCCAGATCAGCTCCACATGGCGGGCCGGGTTTTTGGTGGGCGAGCTGAGAATTCTGAAAGCGCTCTCGTGGACTCGTCCTCGCGCGAAATTTAGGATCGCGGTTTTCGAGTCGGAAAGGACGTACCGGGCATCAGTGTGTGCGAGGGCAAGCGCGATCGCCGCTTCTTCCGAGGATTCCGGGGTGGATGCAGGAGGAAGGTGGAGAGTTGCAATGGGTTGGAGTGTGCGATCGACGACTGCAACTGCCGCGTCGTCGCCCGTGCAAGCTGCATCCGCCCATACGGCGTCCTCTTCAGAGCCGTAGTATTTGTGGAGAGCTTTTGCACGGGCCTTACGGCGGGCCGAATGGTAGGTAACGTGGGTGTTTCTTGGGAGAGGTTTAACTATTATCTGTGTGTGTATGGGTCGGGGGATTGGTAGAAGTGTGGGGTCGGCTGCTGGTATGTGAATATTGAGGGTGTTAAGTATGTAGCGTCCGGTGAAAGTCTGAGCTAAACGAGTGTATTGCGCTCGTCTGTGGGCCTCAATGAGTTCGTGTGTGGTGTTATGGAGCCCAAGCTGAAGAAGTTTAGTGGTCTTTGTGTTAGGGGGGAGGTGTAAGGCCACCTTGTAGGCTTTGCGAAGCATGGCATCCAGGGTGGCTATTTCTTCTTGTCGAAGTCGGAGATACGGGATTGTATAAAGGAAGCGGCTCAGTATGAAGGCATGAATGAGACGACACAAATCGTGTTCCTTCATGCCATAGTGTTTTCCAGAAACTCTGCGTACGAGGTGCGAGAGCGCATCCGTCACCCGCTTGAGTTTCCGGATAGTGAAAGTGTGACGGCCGTTATTTTGGATGTGAAGGCCCAAGATTCGGATTGTGTCGACCTCTGGGATAGGGCGCCCGTCCAGAGTAACGGTGATGGGGGCAGTGGGAAGAGTACGTGGTGAAGGGCGTATGAGAAGCAGCTCAGATTTTTCCGGGGAACAGGAGAGACCAATGCTTTGTGCGTGTTGTTGTGTAATGTTTGCGGCGGTTTGTAAGGTTTCCTCTATGTCGCCATCACTACCGTGGGTGGTCCACAGTGTGATGTCGTCTGCATAGAGGGTGTGGTGAAGGTGAGAGATGTTGTGAAGAGCGCGGGCTAAGGGAATGAGTGTGGCATTGAAGAGAAAAGGGGAAAGGACCGAACCTTGCGGAGTGCCTACACCACTGAGGGTATATGGAGGGGACGCATGGGGGCCCATATGAACCTCGGCCGTGCGTCCTGATAGGAAGGCTTGTATGTAGGCGTACATACGAACGCCCACATCGAAGGGGGAGAGAGCTGCCATGATCGCTCGGTGTTCTTCTCAATCAAAGGCCTTGGTTAAGTCCAGGGCCAAGACGGCTTTAGTATGAGCGGGGATCAGAGGATCAAGAATGCCGTGCGTTGCGATATTGTAAGACGCTCAGCCGGTACTGATCGCGGAGGCTACCGTACTGATTATTCTAAAACAGACTTAGTGCAGGCATTAAAAGCTTCAAAAATAAATTAAACACCCCGTGCCTCTAAATATTACTATCATGAAATATTTTTGACGCTTTTATTTCATGGGTGCACTTATACACTCAGTGGAACAACAAAGAAATGAAGGAAGATGCATCTGGTTTGAAAACACCACCCGACTTAGTCGACCGTCCTTAACGCGATGACTGGTTCTATCGTAGCGTATGACACGCAGCGTGCTGAGGAGTGTATTTGACTTTTAGGGGCGAAGCTCCTTAAATCGGCACCCGTTTGTCCCTCGTAGTAGTAGCCGTAATAGTAGTGTGTGACCGGTGTTACGTTTTGACCTGCAAGGTAATGCTGGTGGCAGATTTCTCCTGTGCGCTCATGAACGATAAAAATTGCGCAGTGTGCGCGTTAACTAAAACCGAATTCTCCTGTCTCTCATTCCACATTTGCAGCCAATGGCATTTACATTGAACACCATGTGACAAGAAAGGGTTGCTACGTTATACTCACTGGGCGTAACCTCCTTGGTTTTAGAAAGGTTTAGCGAGCGTTGAGCCGCAGTGCCATGAATACAGTGAAATAGTATATACCATGAACTCGAGGTAGTTAGAGTGGAAAGTAGACTCGAAGGGCAAGCCGTAAGAAAGTGTGCGTCTGCCACCTCTCGTTCAGTCTTTGGAATATTCGCTGGATGGCGGTGCTTCTGTATGGGGAGTATGTGATGAAAAGATGCGAGATGGTGGTACTTGGAGTGTTGACTATATGGGCAACAGACAGATGCATGGACGGACGCACGAATGGCTACATGGACGGATGAACGCATGGACGAACGCAGGGTTGGATGCATGGATGAACGCAGAGACGGACGCACGGACGCAGGATGGACGTGCGGACGCATGAACAGATGCACGCACAAATGGGCGGATGGACGCTTGGGCGGCCACACAGACGCATGCATTGATGGACGGAAGCAAGAACGAACGGACGGACAGATGCTTCGCCCCACTATCCATCATTCACTCCGTAGATATGCAGCCATTTTTTTTCTTTTTTAAATTGCTGCCAGCTTTTGCAGCAGCTGGGTTAAAGGCGGGTTTTTCTGCCTGTTGCACTCAGGTGGGCCCTGAGTCCTTGATTCCTGAATGACTGGGGCTCTTCTGAGAACTCAGGCTGCAATGACATTCCTTTTCCACGTCTTTGTTATTTATGAAGGCAATATAAATATGAGCAATCCGATAGCCCAGTTTATTTTATCTATAACATGCAGGCTGTACCAAATAGGATGCCTAGGCTGCCACATGCAAATAAAGCAGCTCTAATCGGTCAAACGAACAAATTATGGCCAACCCACATGAGTTCTGGGAAGCGTAACTACATCCTACAGCAGCACATTTACCTTTATTCAGTTCCCGTAGCATGAATATGAAATGTAACTAGAGCCTGAAATTCTAGGCTTGCTATTTCTGTATGCTACAACTTTTCAAATGCTTCAGCATATTGTGCTCCAGCCTATTTTGCAATTAGGTGACCGTTGGCATGCAGTAAAAACAAAGAAGAGCGAGAGGTATGCAAGAATTGTGACTACAGACTTATAGCTTGCACTCGCCCTGCCACCTGAAGGGCCAAATTCTGCATTTTTAAAAACATTTAGGAACTTTTAGGAGCTATACTGTACTGCGATTCAGGTCGTTTGGCAAGGTAACTTTTCTGATGAAACATTGGGGTCTACTCTACGTCACATGTGTGGTCCGTATATTTTTTTCAGCAAGAAGGAAAGTTAATCTAATGATGAGTAAATGGTGACTGAAGTGTAAAGGAGCAAGTTTTGTTTTGGTGATGGAGTATCGCATACTATTTAGAAGTCAGGTGTTAACAGAAATACGCACTGAAAAAGGAAGTATATATATCATTGTGAAAACTTACACTTGAAGCCTCCACTCAGTGTTTCCAATGCTTAAAAAATAAGAACAATGTTTTTCGTTTCTAGGCTTTGAGCCAGCTACCTCACACTCTGGAGCGCGCAACGCAAACCAGTAGCCGACGCAGTGTGTGTTGCTCAGCACGTTAACGGCAAGCCATTTATATACATCATGTTTCGCTGGCGATCGTCAGAACTCAGTTGTTCATTGTGTTGTCCTCAGCAGTAGTGAGATGGCGCGCGGACCACGCGTTTCGCTTACGTGATCTAAAAGTTGTCGCTTCACGTCACTCCACGCGTTTCTATTTCACGCGCCTCCCCGTGGCGTGGTCAGATTTCCTGGCGTGGTCACTCACACGTGCGTGCTTACTTTGTGAATCGGACGCTGTAGTTTTTGTGCTTTCACCGCAAGTTCGCTTGGAAGTTGCAGTGGTTAAAAAAAAGCACGAAGGTCACTTCGCTGGCTGCCGCGGCCGCGCTTACGAAAGGAGCGTGCTACCCACGCACGAAGCAATAGACCCTTTAGAAAATTCAGTCAGGCAAAATGACTCTTCCGCCATATCTTGTTCACTGGTGCGAGCTGGCGGGATCTGTGTCCCAGTGACACCTATGAGTGTTCTCTGCAGCGCACACGAACACCACTTGCGTTCCTGCAGGACGTGTACCGCGTTTGGACGGTGCGCCAATGAGTGTCCCTTGGATGAACAAGAGATGGCGGAAAAATGTGTATTTTAGATGCGAAGCATCTAATACTCGAGGCTTGTAGTGCGGCGCCGTCCGCAAGCTTCCTCCTCCTTCTTCCACCATCTGTGCATCCCTTCCTCCTCTACACACCGCGCGCGCTTCACTCCTCCACCATCTGTGCACCCTTCCTCCTCTACACACCGCGTGCGCTTCTCCTATTCACGAACATTCGCTAGCTGTATAATGTAGCGCGCATGCGCCGTCACGCTTCGAGAACATCGGCAGCTGACGCGCGCGCATGCGCCGTCGCGCTTCGAGAACATCGGCAGCTGACGCGCGCGCATGCGCGGTTGCGCTTCTCCCCCTTCTCGAACATTCGACAGCTGACAGTGCATGCGCCGTCGCGCTGTATATATACTCAAGGTCGGTGCTCGCTCGCTCAGTTGCCGCTCGTCGGTTGGTTTGTACGGCGCGTCGACGTCCGAGGTCGCAATGATCAATGTCCCTTCGACCAGCGCCGGCCAAAGTGTTGGCGGAACCGCAACCAAGTCGTCGTCCGAAGACAAGGCAGCGCGGAGAAGAGCTCGCGACGCCGAACGTAAACGTCGGCGTCGAGCGGAAGATTCTCAACTTAGAGAACGTGAAGCCGCTGAGAGACGTCAGCGTCGAGCAGCAACACCGGATTCGGCCGCTTTGAAACGTAAGCGTCGACAAGAGGACCCGGACTTTCGAAAACGGGAAGCCGAGTGCAAGCGTCGGCGACGAGAGGCCGATCCCGATGCTGCCCGCGAGCGCAAGCACGCCGAGGTAGCGGCGTGGCGCGCCAAGCAGTATGCCACGCCCAACGCTCGCTTCAAGCGCGACTTCCTCGACCGAAGCTTCGGCCACACCTGCAAGGTGTGTGATCGTCTTTGGTTTTAACACCCCGTTAACCAATTATATGCTCCGCATCCTCCTCAGTGTTCCCCCGAGGGAAGCTGCGGGCAATTTTTTTTTCAGTTTAGTTCGATAGGTGGCGCTGAATTTAGAAAAACGGTCTATTGTGACAGTTTATTGTGCTCGTCCTCTTTTTATTTATGCGTTCATTCTGTGCGTCTTCCTCTCTGCTTAAGTGAGCAGCGGGCTTTAGATGTCGTGTTGCGGGCTTCGTGTGTCCCTCTCTTGTTTGTCCACACTCGTCCTGTGTATTCCCAAACCGCGCGTGTTCCTGCTTGAGGTGCACACTCCAAGCTTTGAGCTGCTTGCCGTTCTTCGCCTGCAATTTTAATTTGTTGCTGTAGCATTCAGGCCTGGACCCTTGCTGCGAAACAACACACAATAAAGGCTCACCGGTGACATTGAGCACTCACGCAAGTATTGATGTGATTTTCGCAATATTACGTCTCAAAATCACCATGAGAGACGCCGTAGTAAAGGGCTCCGGAAATTTCGACCAACTGGGGTTCTTTAACGTGCACCCAAATCCACTCAGGCAAGTAAATCAGAGTGAAGTGGCGTACAGGTTAAAGGCCCCACCTCCCCTCAGGGCGGTCAGTGAGCCGAATTTCGCAGTGCACGAGCCAGAAACGACGGGAGCGAGTAGTAGTAAACAACTTTATTAAGGCAGCTGACGGTTTCCTAAGTGGCGAGGGCTGTCAGGCCATGCCTGGTCGCCACCTCGTCAGCGCGTTTGATGGCCCGGAGCTGGGTGTCCAGGCTTGTGGTCGTGAGGATTCTCTCCCAGGCCTCACTTGAAGGTGACTGTCCTAGGAGGTTTGGTGGGGGAGGGTCCTTGCTGCATCCCCAGATGATGTGATCCAAGGTTGCGGTCTGGGTCTTGCAAAGGGTGCACGTAGATGTGAATAAGGCAGGGTATATGTGCCTGTATATGTACGGGGAAGGGAATGAGTTCGTTTGAAGCCGCCGCCAAGTGATTTGTTGAGCTTTGTTTAGTTCCGGGTGCGGGGGTGGTCTGGTTTGCCTTGATAGCTTGTAGTACTGTGTGATGTCGTGAAAGGTGATGAGTGCTTCAGTTGCTTCGATATCGTGGTCCGAAGTCTGGCCCACCGCTCGGCATACGAGTCCTCGAGCTTGTTTGTGGGCGGCTTCGTTGCCCGGGTTTCCTGCGTGCGCTGGGACCCAGATGAGTTGGATTAAACGAGGATCGTCATCGTCGGTGCTGCTGGCAGTAGTGTCGCCTGAGGCGTTGCGTGCCGCTCGGGGCAGAGGACGGAGGATGCGCGCCGTGGTTGGGGAAACAGTGCCCCGGGCAAATCGGATGATAGCAGATTTGGAGTCACTGATAATTGTTTCAAAACCGGCCATTGCGGCGAGTGCTATGGCAGCTTCTTCGGCCTCGGTTGGGTCTTGTGTGCGTATGGAGCCGGCGCACCTCGTGGTAGGCTCTATATCGACTGGGGTACGTTTCGACGAGACGTTGATTGCAAAGGCTTGTTTGGGGGTTGGGTAGCTTGCCGCGTCGACGTGAGCCACTTTTGTGTTCGTACCATAGGTATTGTGAAGGTTTCTGGCGCGGGCTGATCGTCTACCGTCATGAATGCCGGCCAGCATGTTTTTCGGCAGCGGCTGCACAATGAAGCGCTGTCTGAGGAGAGGCGGTAGCGAGATCAAGTCTTGTCCGCTTGGTGACGAGGGAATTCCGATACGTTGAAGTATCCATCTTCCGGTTTTACTACCACGCAATCGTTCAATTTGTGCAGTTCGGTGAGCCTCGATAAGTTCATCTATTGTATTGTGAATTCCAAGGCTGAGGAGGTGCATGGTCGATGTGGTGCGGGAGAGGCCCAAAGCGATCTTGTGGACTGTGCGAATAAGTCTGTCTACTTTTTCTTTTTCAGCCTGGAGGAGTCGTAGGTACGGTAAGGCATAAGTTATTCTTGTGGTTACGAAGGCGTTTAACAGCTGGAGAAGTTCCTTTTCTTTCATGCCGTGTTTCCGCGCGGAGATTCTTCCTAACAGACGGGCAGTCTGAGTGACGGTGACCGCAAGCCTCTCTAGTGCGACGGTATTGCCCCTGCCGGCTTGTACGTGAAGGCCGAGTACCCGCATGTGCTGCACTATCGGTATTTCGGATCCGGCCATTCTGAGAGTGATGGTTGGTAGTGGCGGGTGTTTAACCTTACGGTAGTCAGGAGGACGAAGAAGGAGGAGTTCAGATTTCTCCACTGAGCATTCGAGACCTGCACACGCGACGTATCCGGCCACTGTGTCCACAGCACGTTGCAGTGCCTCCTCGATCTGTCCGTCGGAGCCAGTAGTGGTCCATACCGTCACGTCGTCCGCGTATAGGGTGTGTCGGATATTGGGTATGCAGTCTAGTAACTGTGGGAGTTGGCTCATTACAAGGTTGAAGAGGAAAGGTGAAAGAACAGCTCCCTGTGGCGTGCCTTTGTTGGATAGGGCAAGTCTCTTCGTGGCGTTGCTGTCAATCAGGGAAAGTTCCACAGTACGGCCTTGGAGGAAAGAGCACACGTAGTTGTAAATACGTTCCCCAGGGTTTGTTGAAGCCAAGTGCTGGGCGATCGCTTCATGTGTTACATTATCGAACGCCTTGCGTAGGTCTATGCCTAGCATTGCTCGCGTGCCCGCACGTACGGGGTCTTTCAACAAATCGTGGTAGATTTGTACGAGGGCGTCTTGAGTAGATAAGTGGGCGCGAAAACCGAGCATGGTTGGAGGGAAAAGGTCTTGCTCTTCTGCAAGTGTTTCTAGCCGAGCCAAGACCACGTGCTCAAATAGTTTGCCAAGGCATGAAGTTAACGAGATGGGGCGAAGATTTGATAAGTCTGCCTTTTTTCCGGGCTTTGGTATAAACACTATTTTCGCGTGCTTCCATTCTTCTGGTATATTTCCGGCATGCCAGCAGTCATTGAAATATTCAGTAAGGGCAGTTACTGACCTTGCGTCTAGGTTGCGGATTGTTTTGTTCGAGACGCCGTCTGGACCTGGTGCCGAAGTTGTGCGAAGCTTTAGAATGGCTGCATACACTTCGGCTTCTGTGATGTCGGCATCAAGAGTTGGATTTGGTTTACCTTCATAGGGTGGTAGCGGTGTCGCTGGTTGATGGGCTTGGTTGATGTATTTGTCCGCCAGTTCAATTAGTAGATCTTCGTCTGATCCGGGGTGTTGGTGGACAAGTCGCTTAAGTCTGTGCCGTGCGGCTGTTTTCGAGTCGTCGGGATCCAGTAAGTGGCGTAACAGGTGCCACGTCTTCTTGTTGCCTAGCTGTCCGTTGAGTCCGCTGCACAGCTGGCCCCATTGTTGGCGGGCGAGGTAGGTACTGTGTCGCTCAATTTCTTCAGAGAGGGCCTGTATGCGGCGACGCAATTTCTTATTGTAGCGCTGCTTCTGCCATCTGCGCAGCAGGCTGGCGTGTGCGTCCCACATGTGGAGAAGACGAGAGTCTGTGGCAGGCGTTTCCTCTGCTGCTTTACTTTCGCGCGTTGTGCGTCGCACGTGGTCGTTTAGGGAGGCTGTCCATTCCTTGAGGTTTGTTATGCGTTCTGGGGCTTCACTTTCACGGATGTCTCTAAATTTTGGCCACTCCGTGATTTGAGCGAGGGCGTTGTGTACTCTCTTGCCAGCGGACGTCTGTACCTGGATGGCAATGATGTAGTGGTCACTACCAGCGAGTTGACAGGTGTTCTCCCATCTGGCCTGCGCAATATTCTTGCAGTATGTGAGATCGGGTGACGTGTCCCTACACACGCTGTTTCCTATGCGGGTTGGTGACTGCTGCAGGTCATTTAGTAGAGTGAGCCGGAGGTCCTGACCGAGTTGCCATAGCTTCTTGCCTCGTTTGTTCGCCTGCAGGTAGCCCCAGTCAGGGTGCCTGGCGTTGAAATCGCCCAGTATAAGCAGTTGTGCGCCTCGAGAAAGCGATGTGGTTTTCTGGAAGAGCAGGTTGAAGTCGTCGGCGCGTGCCCGGGGTGCGCAATATACGTTGAGGATGAAGACTGATTGGTGCGAGCGTTTTCGCGGAAGAATTTCAACGACCGTGTGTGGAATGTCCGAGAATTCTAAGTCGTGTTGTTTCGCCGTGAGGCTCTTGTGGACGAGCGTGCCTGTACTTGGGGCTTCTTGGTTGTGCGAGTCGGTGAATTGTTGGAAAGCGATGTAACCAGGGAGTGAGACAGAAGCCATTGTTTCTTGTAGTGCGATGACGTCTGGAGGCGTTTGGCAATTGGGCAGTTGTGTTTCTTGTACGAGTAGCTGCAGGTGGGCTTTCTTTTTACGAAAGCCCCTGCAGTTCCACTGCCATATAGTCAAGTGGGTGCTGGCCATGATGCAGCAGCTGGAGCATTACTTGAGGCCGTCGTGGGTTCGCTGTGCTGGGTGGAAGAGTGAGAGGTCACTCGGTTGCGTGTGATAGCTGGTGCTCTGGCCATGCTTTGCTTGATTACTGCAAAACTGGTGTCTGTGGCAGTTCTGAGTGCTTCTAATCCGGCTACGGTGTTGTTTACGGTGGCTTCCATGTTTGAGAACCGTGTCTCTATGTTCGTTAGGCGTGAGTCTACGGTTGCGAAGGCTTCTGTTACGGCGGCACGAACGGCGTTGACGACCGTGGTTTGGACTGTCGTGCGGAGGGCTTCAGCAACGGATGCGTTGACCATTTCAATAATTCGCGCCGTCATGTCCTCTTCGGATTGCAGCGTTTCCGTGGAAGTCGTTGCTTTGCGTTTGGCTGCTGCGGGTGGTTGGGGCTGTTGAGTTGAATTATGCACGGACTGGCTGGCCTTTGCCAGTTTACTTTCTAGGGAGCGGTTCTGCGCAAGGAGCACTTCGATCTGAGCTTGTTGCGTCGCCATTTGGGATTTTAACGCATTGATTGTTTGCGTAAGTTCCTTGACGAGCGGGTCATGCGTTGAGGCGCACGGTTTCGATGGCTGCGGGGGAGATGATGGCAGCGGAGACGCTGCGCTTGGCGCCCATGCTACACTAGGGTTGCTTGGTGGTGCTTTGGATATATCAGCATGTGGGATGCGACTTGATGATCGGGTTCTTGATTTGGACCTAGAGTGGGAGGCTGCTTGACCCTGGCGAGATCGTGACTTCGATCGGCTGTCGCGTTTCGTCGGCGTTTGTGATGTCCCGAAACTGGGGTAGTTACGCTCGTCCAAGGCAGGCGGGCTATCGTCATTTGAGGTTTGCTGCGTCGCTGGTGACTCGGTTTGTAGCGTCTTTCCTGCTTGTGCTGCGTTAAGTGGTTCAGACTTTTTGGCGAAGCGGTACTCGCATCTTGAGCTGTTCGTCATGTGTCCTCCTTGACAGACGATACAGCGTGCTTGGCATGTTGGTGGCGTTCCTTGCGGCGGTGGCTCGTGGTCTTCTCCGCAACGCGGGCAGCGTCGGCGCCTAGGTTGAGGGCACACATCGGAGCGGTGCCCGGTCTTCCGGCAGTTGAAGCATGCGTCTACTTTGGGATGGAAAGGGTATACTCGAATGAGACCTCCACGGTGTAGAAGCCATCTAGGTAGGTGGTCCCCGAGCAGCGTTATAAGTAAATTCTTCGTTTTTCCCATGCGTCGGCCACCTACTATTTGGTAGTCAGGGTTGCTGTCTTGAAGGTCCTTCAGCGTCTCATCATCGGTGGGGAACGTGTGGGCGTAGAAAGAAATGCCTCGTATCGCGTCGTCTGGTGGCGGGGCGTACATGTGTAGCTCAATCTGCCGGTCTTCTCCGAGGAGGATTGATGTGATGCGTTGGTACGCGATTGCTCGGTCGGTGGTTGCCACACTAACGGTGAAAGTGTTATTCCTTGGGTGTATGCGTAGTTGATCACGCTTGGCTGGGTCCAGGTCACACAGAGATGCCGCTTTAAGCAGTGCTCTCTGCAAGTCTCCGGGTGATGTGCGCGTGAGGTCAATGGGTGTCTTGGGGCGTCCCACGATGTGGTACGTGTGCGACGGCAGTCTTGGCAAGGGATGGCGTTTCAGTTCCGGCGGCGGCCGGGGGGTTGGTGGAGTTTTGGGGGCTTTGCTTACTTGCGCGTCGTTCATTTGGGCTTGTTGCTTAAGTGCCTGGTGACGTTTCGCCTGGGCTCGGAAACCTTGAGGTGGTGTCCAGGAATCGTCTGACCATTCTTCGAGAGAGATTTCGACGCCGTCGACCTCGATTTCCATGTCGGCTAGTGTCCCAGCGGCCGCGACAGCGGCGTTCGGTGTAGCGTCGCTAGGCTTAGGCGTCCAGTGGCGGATCTTGCCGGCGTGGCGTGAAAAGATGAAAAGCTTACTTGAAAATTGTGACCAATATCTGTCGGAAAGTTGTATCCTCGGGACCGGTATGATTTGCAGAAACCATTCGTACAAGAAATCTTGAGCTATGGCACGTCTTCCTACTGAAACATCGGAAAACTCCGGAGCTCGGTGCAGACGCGTCCGATCGCGTCGATTGCTCCGACGGGAGCGAGAACCGCTATAATACACCACTCAAAATAATCACGAACAGCTTTCAGAACCGGCTCAACACGGCACTAACGCACGCACAAGGACCGAAAACCGGCAAGAAATAATTCCCGCAGACTGACTATCATGAGAACATACGCAGCGAAACAACGGAAGGAAAGCCAGCCTGAAACATGACAGGAGGAATTCAAACTCACACGCGACTCGCCGAAGAATCGAGCCATCGAATCGCGTTAAGGCCGTTTCACATGACACAAAAAGTAGCGATTTTCAGGCTGCGAATTCGCTCGCAGAGGAGAAAAAAAAGCAGTTTGCTCCCGCCGCAGCAGTCTACGGGGAACTTCCAACATGTTGGAAATTTTTGCTCTGATCGCAGCAGTGGGAGCCATTTATGTTAGGGACCCGTCGAAATAGGGCTGGTCCGGTCAAGCCGTCGATATAGAGTCGACGTGTTTGTTTTGGTAATGGCCGATGCTGGGCATATTAAAATGAATTCAGGCTGGAAGGTGTTCTTAAATGACGAAACAAGTGGGCCCTTCGTTACCGTTCACGGTAACTTCATGATATAATAATCGACATATTATTACATTACATTTGTGTCTGTCACAATGAGCGGTGGCAAAAACTCGCCGCTCCAGTCGCAGAGCGAAAATCGGGGACTCTTCGCGGCCCGTGTGAAACGAAACCGCTATTAGCGACGGTTGCGAACAGAGCGATTGGAGCGATCGGAACGATTTTTTTCGCAGCAATCGCGGCATGTGAAACAGCCTTTAGCCGACGCCCCCGAACCGGCGGGGTCTCCCCTTTGTAGCATGAATGGAGAAAAGCCTCATCGTGCCTAGCATAACCGCCACCGCGTCCTATCGCTCGCCTGCCACCGAACAGCCCCCAGGCTTGTCTCACCGCCATCCTATCTCCCAGCCACTTTGCCGCACCCTGTGGCTTTTAAAGACGATAGTTTTTTTTGAGGACTTTCGACGGAAAAATTTTGGTCTGTCTGTCTGTACATTTGTCTGCTTGTCCGCCCTAACGATACCTCGAACGGCACAAAACGGCCAACGCCATCCGCAGCGCCCGCCAATATTGCTCAAGGTTTAGCGTTCATAGTTGGCGATTGTCAATTAATAAAGCAAATAATGCGCATATCTCAGGCACCATAAGAACGCGTCTATATTTTGTATGTTTGCCTTTATATTAGAAGAGGCACACACAAGTAACACTAAGGACTGTAGCGTTTATCGCGCTGTGCCGACAGTGCAGCGCAATGCTCAAGAAGATGTTTCCAACACTTTGCTACGACTACACGGTGGTGGCTCCTGCCCGTCACTTTGAATTCTACACCTTATCACCTCCGAGACTGGCGCGCATCTTTCTCGCGGTCCCGCTCGCCTTCGTTTTCGAAGATAACTGCCAGATGGCGCTCGTGTATAACCTGCCTAGATGCGCTTGTTCACCTCCGCTACACGCTCGAGGCACTGTAATGCAGTGCCTTCAGAATACCATTCACCGATTTTCTTGTGCAGAACATCCAATAAACGTTTTGTTCACTTTCTCCAGACGCAAGACTATTGCCTTTCGACGATATTTACAGTGTGACATGTAGATTCGGGCCAATGTTTTTGTATGCAGATGCTCGTCCCGTGCATGTACAATGCGCATGTGCTCTCCTCGCCCTGCTTCTACCATGAGTGCTACAGATAAGGGCCCATTGGCTCGACAGCCCCCTCGCACAAGAATGAACACTCCCCTGAGTGTCATAGTCTACAGACTACTAAAGGCAATAATGAACACTATAAAGATACAAGACAGCGAACTAAGAAGGAGATCTGGTTAGTGTACACAGTTCATCCGGCGCCACAACACTTCATTATTAGTCGCGTGTTCCTGTAGATGCAGTTTGTCAGACACAACAACACATCACCACTTGTCGCATGTCTTTGTCATGAGCTACACTGAACGGAGCCTGCACGCACATCACATAACAATTGATGACTTGTCCTTGTCCAGCTGGTTGCAGAGAATGGAACGCGCATATAGCGTGTGTCGGTGTTCACAGCAGCATGTGCCGGCGTTCCATCGCGGGTGTCAGCCTCGCGCTTTGTCGCGTGCTAGCAGGCACTGAATACGATGATATGTGGTGTTTAACATCCCAAAACCATCATATAATTATGAGGGATACCATACTGGAGGACTCCAGACACTTAGACCACCTAGGGTTCTTTAACGTGCGCCCAAATCTGAGCACACGGGCCTAGAGCATTTTCGCATCTATTGAAAATGCAGCCACCGCAGCCGGGATTCAATCCTGCGACCTGCGGGTCAGCAGCGAAGTACCTTAGCCACTAAACTACGGCTGCGGGGCTCGGAACTTAAGATGCTGTGGGTGTTCTGCGAAAGGCAACACTACTACAGCAGGACAATGACAACAACAACAACAAAAAATAAGCCACCGCATCCTGATCGACTAAGAACTCATACGCAGGGCAGCAATGTCGACAATAGTGGGGGAAGTGTTTATACATTGAAATGGTGCTTGTACATTGAAATGGTGCTTGAAATGTGCCTTGAGGTCACACTCGTTTACAGGGCCTGTTACTCGACCACTGAGTTTTTTTTAAATATATGCTAACCTAGAGATTCGCTTTCCATTCACGCAGGGACCATACCCTTGTGGTGCGAGGAGGCAGCAAACCATTTGGCTGCATTACTGAGTTAGTGCTCGCGGCGGAGCACCTCATCGCCGACCGCGAACTCTAGAGGTTGCCTGTCCTTGTTATATAGATTGTGATGTTCCAAGTGGGCTAGTTTCAAGTTCTCACTGGCTTCCCACAAAGTTTCGCTCAAGCGACTAAAAAGATTTCGCGTGAACGTCGCTTAGTTGCAGCGCAGTGATTCGGGGACAAGTTGAGTACATGTTCGATGGAGAATTTGATCTCGCAACTGAATAGAATGGCTGCCCGAATAAAGCCAGTCGAGCGATTCACTGATATTCGCGTGGCAAATTCCATTTCCTGTAAGCGGGTGTCACACTCCCTGTGCCGGTCAGTGAAAGCCACCGACATTGCTTTATGGTTTCTGATGGCGCTTTCAGTAATGTTGGCCTGAGGGTAGTGAAGTATCATTCTTTCGTGGTGCACACCAAGAACTTTACAAGTGTCCGCAAATGTTCAGCTTGTGAATTATGTGGCGTTGTCTGTTGTTAGCTGCTTCGGAAAACCGAAGCGAGTAAAAGCCTGCTGCAAATGCCAAATTATTCTTGAATCTAGTCGGCGTAAAGGGTACAACTCTGCCCATTTTGAAAAATGGTCAGTGACTACTAACAAGTATCGACACCACTTAGTTGATCTGGGATACAGGCCCATTGAGTCACAGGAAACAATTTTCAATGCATACCTTCTTTCCACAGATCACATAAGGCCCGGTGGGTGGCCTCCCCTCGGTTTTGTGGTCTGGCTGGTAGGACAAATGCGAACGTAAGATGTGACGTGCTTTCTCATGTGCGGTCATGTGGCGACGCGACGCAAATTTTCAAAAGTTCTCTGGCCATCAATATGACCAGCGAGGCGTGTATCATGAAAGTACACCTAGAAACTTTTGCGTAGAGTCCGAAAAATGCAAATGGTTCTTTGCCATCATGCGTATCAAGTTAGGGTACATAACGGAGCAGCAAGGCGTCATCGGCTTGCAGGTAAATGCCATAGTTTGTGGACCATGTGTTTCCGGTGGCACTGGCAATGGCCAAGCCACTGTATATTTGTTAGCACTGGTCTCCGCTTCTCTGGGCGTCAAGAAGCTGCTGCGGTGAGACCAGAGTTCCCCATGCATCTTCTGGCATTGTCACAACCAGGACGTCAGTGGCTGGTTTACCATCTCCAGACAGTGGCGCTCGGGAAAGCGCGCCAGCCAGTTCATTGCCAGTGCATTTCTTGTACTCAACTGAATATCCCCCGCTGCTCCAGCGAGAACGACAAGTGAAGGGAATGAATGGCCTCTTATGTACGCCTGAAAATGCGGAGGCGACTACCTGACGGCCCGAGTCACTCTTTTCGGGTAAGATGTCGAATGGTCTGCGTGGTCGTAAAGCTTCTGTAATGACCACGTGTATTCCTGGAGGCTTTCATCCTCAGCCTGTGTACGTCTGCGAAGCTCATCTTTCATGCGAATGATGTAGTCGGATGAAAGGTATTTGGCACCGAACAGCTGCTCAAAATGGAACCTACTGTTGAAAGACTCGTGACGACGCCAACGTGCGGCACTGCCAGTCAGGATGATGGGCAGAATGCGTAGCAGAAGAGTCTCATTTGTGAGGAGCTTGCACGTCGCGATAATCTTGTAACTCTTGCAGAAAGTCTGCGACTGATTTCTTGTCCGTGTGTCTCTCGTATGTAGGCACAGCCCGTGGTAAGCGAAAACTTTCTTCTGGTGTAGCCTGGTGCTCTAGCAGCGCAGTGAGCAGCTCAACGATACGAGACGTATGTTGCGTGGGAACGTCCTCTTTCGTATTGTCGGGCATTATGTTAGACTTTAAGTTTGTTGCGTCTTATTCTTCATGAGCTCTAATTGTACCGGAAGGCAAGAGCATGAGAACGCGCAAGGAATATTGCGTTTGGAATGCGCAGACTGGACGGGTGCCTTATGCGTGCGGTTCTCGTGGTACGAAAGCGAACTGCCACGAAAAGAATAAAAACTGAGCAAACCTCGTTGAAAGGGCCGAAAGGAAGGTCAAATACATGCGAAAACTACATTGGGCGCCAGATGAAGGCCCCGCCACCATTCAGGAGTATCAGTGAGCCAAAATTCTCAGTGCACAAGCCAGCAACGCAGGAAACGAGAACCGCCTTTAAGGCACGACTCAAAATAGTAACAAACAGCCTTCCGGAGCGGCTCAACAAGGCACTAACGCACACAGGAAGACCAAAAAAATGGCAGTGGCTTAGCTCAGCTATGCCAGGATATACGTAGCGTTAGCAAAGGTTCAGCTGAATATTCTTAGCTTTCCAGAGTGTCTAGGATTAGTTCGATTATCATGCTTACTGCTGCTGCAACGACACACGTATGTTTATTTTGCCGGGCAACTAGTTCGGGATCCGATGAGTTAAGCTTCTCCGCTCAACTGCACCGTTCAGCAGCATTTGCACTCTCCTTCTCCATGGCTATACTACAGTGGCAAACGCCACTCAGAGGTGCTATCAAGCGGCTCCAGCGCAGTGTCAAATGGCGACTGCACAGGGAAGGTGCGCGCGTGGGCATTCATATGTCTACCAAGGCTATGACGGCCTTCCTCTGGAAAGCGCACACCTGCGGCGGTGAGTCACGCGCTGCCGCGGCCGAGTGCGAGGGAGGTGCCGGCTCCGGTGCGTGAAACCACTGGTCGTCTGCGCAGCGCATCGAATTGCGCGCACACCGGCGGTGAGCCGCGCGCGGCAGCGGTAGAGTATCATTGCGCATGCGCAGACCAGTGCCACGTGAAACTGGCTCAGCGAGGCCAGTGTAGCTAACGCTACAAAACCCGGAACAAACAATGCCCGCAGACTGGCGGTCAATGAAACACACGCAGCGAAACAACGGCAGGAAAGCCAGCGGGAAACATAACAACAGGAAATAAAACTGACGCGATGCGCCTTTTGCCAGAGATTACGAGCCATCGAATCGCGTTAGCAGACGCCCCCAAACCGGCAGGGTCTCCCCTCTGTAGCATGCACGGAGGAAAGCCTCGTCGCGCCTAGCGTGACCGATACCGCGTCCTATCACTCGCCTGCCGCCGAAAAGCCCCCAGGCTCGTTTCACCCCCTTCCTATCTACCAGCCACTTTTCCGCCCTCTGTGGCTTTTTTGGATGCCGACGCTCGTCCCGCGCATGTGCAATGCGCATGTGCAATGCACATATGCTCTCCTCACCCTGCTTCCACTATGCGTGCTACAGATAAGGGCCGACAAAATATACCATGTGTATGGGTATGTTGCATTGAGGTGAACAATTTCGTTTTCCCTTCATCATTGCGGCTTTATGGCGTCATACCTAACCTGAAGTTGGTAAGTAATTGGTGTGTGCACGTTCCCTTGGTAGCTGTTCATTGTTTCCAGTCATACCAAGCGCATCGTAGAGCTTATCATGGCGTCATCCACTGCACAAATCATTCGTTTTTCGTGATCATCGCCTTCTTCATGTTAATCGCCACAATCATCATGGTCACCATCAAGGCGTATAGTGGGTACCGTGCATAGATTGTTCCATCATAGCAGAAAGAAAATGTGTGGTGTGGAACGTGCTAGTTCTTCATGGTCACGAGCATCCTCGCCATCGTCATGACCTATAGGGGGTACCAAGAGTAGTGGATCTATCCACCACGCAGTATTAGCCATGAATAGTGTGGCAGTGAAGTTTTGAAAAAAATCACAGCTTATACTAGGAGTGAATGATGATGAGTGAGGCGAAGCGTCCGTCCATTTATGCGTCTGTGTGTCCATTCGTCCGTGCATGCGTACATGCGTCCTATCGCGTGCGTTCGAGAATGCGGATGGTGCGCGCGTAACACTAACGAGGCGCGAGCCGACGAAGCCGACCGCAAGCGTCTTCAGCGAACCCGCCGCTCAGCTTCGTTCATGCCCCACCAACGATCCGCCACGTACGGCGACTATCCAGGAGACTGAAAAAGGCACTCTGTGCACTCAGGCAAAGCACGCGCAGCAGCAATTCAGAGGGTAGTGGTAGTTCCGAGAGTAACGGCAGAGTAATGCCATCTAGGAAATGAGACAAAAAAGGTCGTTCATTTTCTTTGCCTTTTTTTTGTCGTTTCTTCGTCTCAATTACGCGCGAGCAGTGAGAAGATTAGACTAAGAGGAGCTTTGCCACTAAAACAAGCACAGCGCTTTCTCTTCATTTTCATTGGCATCCCTCTCACCATCATCATCGGCGGCGGTGGCTACGGCGTACAATGACACCAGCACCAGCTTAAACAAACAAGCCTTAACTTCAAAAGAGCTTCGCCCATGGAAGGTCAGTTGTTGAGCAGACACCTTTGTAATTAATAGGTCAAGTGAGCACTAGTCATATCCGGTTTATTTCAGGAAAGGCGATGCCTTCTAAATGGAGACACATTCAGCAACAAAGGCTGAGCTCTTAGAAGTGGTGAGACAGCCGATACTCCTGGTGATGTCAAGACTCATTTGTCAATTTCTATTAGAACCTATATATGCCCGTTTCTCTTTTTGTTATAAGACGTCTTCCTTCGTTTTTGTGCCTGCAATACTCCTAATAAACTGATACTGGAAAATTTGCAATCTTTAGAAAAAATTAAAAATGTGTATTAGGTTGATTCAGTTAGATACACTAATAAATGCAGCTTCCTAAGGACCCATCCCTTCGCTTTAAGAAGCCTTAAGACACTTTTTCAGCGTACTTAGAAAGCGCAGCTCATTATAAATCTATGCTCCTGAGAACGCACGAGCTAATCATTATTACATAGTCGCTCCCTCTTTTCTGTACAAAAGATGCCATACACCAAACTGTCCCTGCTGTATTCCCGAATTTCCCAGCCATTGGCTGAGTGAGCATTGTGAGCTGCATAGTTGCCGTGGTTGCCGTGAGAAGCCTCCAAGTGCCTGTGCCTACGATCACACGGAAGGTAAGCGAAGCGATTGAAAGGAAACGTTTTGAATGTCACGACGTTTTCATAATGTAACTTCCTTCCTCAATGTTGTTCCCCCCTGCTCAGCGTCCAGTGCAATCAGCAGAACGAGAGAAGAGAATAAGCAATCAAAGCGTGACAGATCACCAGTTTTCCTTGTACATACAGGATCGATTCAATAGTTTTTGGTGCGAGTAAAGTGGTGAGGCAATAAAGTGATCTATCCAGTGGTGTCAGGGTCTATTTACGGTTGCTTTTACAGCAGAAGCTGTTAGGAGATCACAATGGGTTCTGGCGGCCACTGTCGTTGCCGCCACCGGTGTCCGTAACCACTTCACACTAAATAAGAGAAAAAAAAACAACCTAGGAGCAAGGACATAGTGGGGCTCGAACTTGGTTCCGCTGCATGCCAGCCCAACATCTACAACTGAGCCCCGCAGGTGCTTGGGACTTGTTCGCAAACTTGCCTTAGTCAAGCTTCATGTCAGGAAAGGAATCACGAATAGGAATTATGAATAGAAAAACGTTTTAAAACAGCAAAAAAAACAACCAGGCGTCACACAATGCGAACAGCGTACCTAGTAGATCGTTCAATGCTCCAACCCATTACAAAAGCTTGTTCTTGATCACTTAATAACTGTAGAGCATAGCCACTTCAGGCATAATTGCTCATCATCGTCAGCCACTACATGAACAAGTCCCGATATTCCTTGCAAGTGTTTAGCGGATACCCCACTTCTCAGAAGAATGACAAAGGATAGCATAGCAACTGCCGGCCTACTACCCAGAAATTATTATCAATAATGCAGTAGTGAGTACCCAACAAGCGTGCCTCCAAGTTATTCAATGATTGTTTAATAAGGCTCTGAAAGGCTGCTATTCTAGCTTTCTTTGTTACTGTGCTGTGCGTTCCGCGCAGGCCTGGTGTTTTTATGTAATTGTGACAATGTTTTATTGCTGATGTATTTTCTTCTTTTGTTACCTTCTTTCTTTTTATATAGGTTATCTCGTGGTGAAATAAAGTCAGTGATTGCAATGCTTGTGAATTGATACTTTATTTACCACGGCTACGCTTGGGAAGCTCAGCTCATGCGCAATACATGCGCTTTCCGACTGTGTCAGTGTGTGCTGGTGCAGTATACCCAGTAAGCGATGTACCTAGTTTCCAGTGTATTCAGTATGCAGTTTGCAGCGCACCCAGTATGCAGTGTACCATTAATGCAGTGTACTGAGTGTTCAGTGTGTGGTTACACAACGGTCTCATAATGAGGTATGAGACTGGCTCAGGACATTTCAGTAGGGCAATCCAGTAAATGTTTCGACGATGGTCACAGGCGCGGGCGCAAACAGGAGAGAAGAATAGGGTTCAGATTAAATTGGAGGTGGAAGCTGCAGACATTCCATCGAAGTTAATGTTTCACCTGATGAAGTTAATAATTCACCTGTTTCACCGTTGTGTGACGTTGGGAAATGGGGCCGAAAACTCAAGGTTTATCATAACTCGCCTCTTTTTCGGTTCTGCCTGGATTTGTATGCACCCAAACGGAATATTTCAAAATGTCTCCGCTCACAGTGGGGCGCTTTTACGAGGTGTACATGCTAACCTACATGTCTCTCAACGTGTCGCATGTCACAAAAACGATGATGAGGCACACACATGCTTTCCAAGCGAAAGGGGTTCATGCTAACGCGCAAATTACGTTTTTTCTGACGTTATGGTGGAGAAGAATTTGCAGCATTGGCGACTCTGCAGAACTGTTCTATATTGCAAAAGGCATGGTAGTGCGCGATTAGCGGCTTTGTGCGGCTGCAGCTCATGAAATTGATTTGATTAGGCCTATAGCTGTGGAATCATTAGACGAAGGCTGCTGTCGCTTATTAAATAACAAGCGTGAGGACGGAACGAGGAAAATTTCGCATCAACATTTGGCGGCGCTACTGAACACAGTAATCACCACCGAGAAATCCCATGCTCCCACACCACACCAGGCTGGCATGTCGGAATGCAACTGCTTCGTATTATTCAGTGCCTGCGTGTCTAAAGCCTTGTCCCCTGTGTGGTGCTGCGTGGTGTTAAGTCGAGCAGTTTTTCACCACCCGCCACCCTATGTCTCGTTTAAAGGTGCCGTACTTGGGTTGCAGCATTCGCCAAAAATAAAGTGTGAAACACGTAATAACGCAAAGCCGACTAAAATTTATTCATTGTCGAATGTTATTCGCGGCCAGTGTAGTCATATTATGGAGGTTTGGGTGAACCCTTGGGACGAATTGTTTACCCACTTTCGCCAGCATGCAAAAAAGAAAAAAACATCTGGTATGCCCCTAAAAGGCTCTACCTGCAACTAAAAACTCAATTGATCTTAGATTCTAAGAGCTGTAATATTAAAAGGACGATATATATTCAATCAGAGGCACGCCGAACACGGAAAAACTCGCAGTGACGCATGAATTGCATTCTCGTTCTGCTGCCGCAATGTGCTGTCGAGTATTTGTCGGCAAAACGCACGAAGCAATAAAGAAGGAGCGTAGTAGGAAAGCTTTTTGTCAGAAAAAGCAGGGCAATTCCTTAATCTCAAGTTTTGGCCGTACAAGCAAACTGTCATTTTGCGTTATGTATGCTATTGGGAAAAAATAGGGGGGGGGGGGGGGAGCAGGGCCAGGTGTGCCACCACCTGACTACGCCACTGGTGGGAGCCTCTAGCGTGATCGTCGACCATGCGCATCGCCTTCTGAATTCCTCGCCTTTCTTCGGTTCTCGCAGCATGCTTCCACCATGCTCTAAAGAAACGAGCGATTGTGCTCATAACATTTGCAGTTTCACACTAA
The DNA here is from genome assembly GCF_043290135.1 of Rhipicephalus microplus. Lineage (NCBI taxonomy): Eukaryota > Metazoa > Arthropoda > Arachnida > Ixodida > Ixodidae > Rhipicephalus > Rhipicephalus microplus. The sequence goes on along the minus strand of NC_134702.1, from coordinate 136,523,247 downwards.
AATAGAGTGTGAACTGCACACTGAATATTCAGAGATTATGCATGACTATATTGCACAACACACAAATTCACGTTCGAAGATAATTTTATGCGGAGATTTTAATTTGCCAGGAATTAACAGGCCTGAATTGGGTCATGATCACCGAGAGGTAGCAAGTGCGGAATCATTGTTGCTAACAGCGTTTAGTTTCTCATTGTCACAACTAGTATCTACTGCTACGCGTATTGTAGGTTCTTGTTAATCTGTGCTTGATCTCATGTTTGTAAGTAATTCCCTTGAAAACTGTTGTATAAGTGTTGAAGATGGGATTTGCGACCACAAGATTGTTTCTCTTTCGTGTCCTTTAACACTAGTTCAAAAAACAAAAAAATCCAGAGCTACTTATTTCAGGGACTATGCACGTGCAGATCACACTGCTATCTTCGCCCATTTAGAATCGTCATTTCCTGTTTTCGATAAAATTAACAACGTGGGCGAACTGTGGACATGCTTTAAAGATATTGTGGGCGATTGTGAAGCTCGTCACGTGTCTTTAAAAAGAAAACGCGTTGACCGGGATTATCCGTGGGTGACGCGGGAGATCATACATTTAAAAACGAAGATTAAAAGGCGACGCAAGGCCGGCAATTCTGATCAACTACAAGGCCTTATCGCTACACTGAACAGCAAAATTTGCAGCGCTAAGTCTCGATTCCATTCTGACACGCTTCCATCATTCATGCAGTCTGAGCCAAAAAGTTGTGGCGCTACTTGTCTAAGCAGCATTCTGATATTACCCAGCTCACATCGGGCAACAAAATTATCACGCAACCAGACCAGATAGCCGATGAATTAAATGCCTTCTTTCACTCAGTTTTCGCGCATGGGTCCTCTGGAGCATCTTTACCATCATATCTTTTAATTAACCCTATGCCAGAATTGCAGATTAATGAAGAAGGTGTTCAGTGCCTACTCCGCAACCTTGACACTAAGAAGACTCCAGGCCCAGACAATATTTCGAACACCTTTCTTAATAAATATGCTGACTGGATAAGCCGATGTCTACATAAAATCTACACCACTTCAATAGTTACGCAGACAATCCCTAATGACTGGCGCATGGCAAAGATTATTCCAATACATAAATCCGGTTCTAAACTACAATCCAGTAACTACCGCCCGGTCTCATTAACCAGCACGTGTTGCAAGATATTAGAGCATATAATTTTTAAAGCCATTATAATACATTTAGAAAGCCCCGCCGTGGTGGTCTAGTGGCTAAGGTACTCGGCTGCTGACCCGCTGGTCGCGGGTTCGAATCCCGGCTGCGGCGGCTGCATTTCCGATGGAGGCGGAAATGTTGTAGGCCCGTGTGCTCAGATTTGGGTGCACGTTAAAGAACCCCAGGTGGTCAAAATTTCCGGAGCCCTCCACTACGGCGTCTCTCATAATCATATGGTGGTTTTGGGACGTTAAACCCCACAAATCAATCAATACATTTAGAAACTAACAACCTACTCTACTATAGGCAACATGATTTTCGATCTGGCTTATCGACAGTCACGCAGCTAGCCGAGATTACCAACGACATTGCCAATGCACTGAATGAAAGAGGACAAATAGATGCCGTTTTTTTAGATTTTGCAAAAGTATTTTAGGTCGTTCGCCACCCTGATCTAATAACTAAAATGCATGCAATTGGTATTGAAGATAATATTATTACATGGATAACATCATATCTACACAACCGCAAGCAGTTTGTCGCTGTGAACAACCACACGTCAAACAGCCTGAACGTCCTTTCGGGCATACCACAAGGATCAGTCTTAGCACCAATTTTGTTTCTTATCTACATCAACGACATTCCTATGGTCATTGACTCACCCGTTCAAATAAGGCTTTTCGCAGATGACTGCGTTGTGTACACAAGGGTAAATCGAACTGAGGACCAGATTAACCTTAATCACTCATTAACAAAAATTCAAGCCTGGTGTTCCCAGTGGGGAATGACATTGAACGCGCGGAAAACCGTAGCCATAACTTTCACGAATAAGAAAAAACCACTCAAATTTGCTTATACAATAGACAACTTAGAAATTACTAAAAGCGATCAAGTTAAATATTTGGGAGTTACATTAACATCCAACCTTAATTGGGATCCACATATAACTGCAATTTGTTCGAAAGCACAAGGTAAATTGGGCTTCCTAAAGAGAAAACTCCGTAACATTCCCCCTGCAGTAAAGCTAACCGCCTATAAGACCCTGATTAGACCAGCACTAGAATACGCCGATATAATTTGGAGTCCACATCATAAATTTCTCATTAGTAAAATTGAGCGAGTGCAAAACTTAGCAGTTCGATTTGTGTTTTCCGATCACTCCAGATATACCAGTGTTACTAATCTGCGTAAAAGAGCTGAACTTCATTGCCTTTCCAAACGGAAAATATATTCTAAACTTAAATTCCTGTATCTTCTTTATCATGGGAAATATACAATATCCAGATCAGACTATCTTCTTGAACCTTTGAGGCATTCCACGAGAACTAACCACAATAAGACAATACGACTGCCCACAAGTCACAACAACATTCACAAAAACTCTGTTTTTCCGTCTTCAATTGCATATTGAAATCAACTTCCATTAATAGCTTTGAACTGTGACACCGTAGAATCCTTTATTAAAAAGATTAAAACTACAAGTTTTGAAAAATAGACGCAAATGTACGAATAGGGATTTATTGTGAGCAGTTTCTTTCTTTTTGACTGGTTTGTCCTTTTAGCATGATTCTGAACGTTGCATTATGACACTGTTGTTTTGGCTACTTGGAATTCAATAGTTTTTTTCTTTTCTTGGATTGTGTCGGTGCCTTTCTGTACGTGACATCATTGTTTGTATATCCAATGTACCACTCCTGCTTGGACCGAGAAGGTCTGCAGTATACTTAAATAAATAAAAAAAGAGTGTCTTTCGTTTCACGAAAGCCAGAGAGGAATAAAAAGGAGATGGCTGCGTGGCTCAGGCATGATTTGCGTATTGTACTTATGAGTACATGCTCATGCGCTCTACCTTCACAGGAATTCGTACGCGCAAGTCTCGCAACTACCTTTGCGATGCAGCTTTTGTACTATGGCCACCTCCGAAGCTGCAGCAGCGGCATTTCCCTACGCCAGTGTTTCGCTCAGTTACGCGTGGTTCGGTGCTGACGAAGTCAGCTACCAGCTTTATGTGTTTAACATTCTTAATTGTTGATATCCCATCCTTCGCTTCACCATCGCAACAAACTTTGTTCAATTTCGTTGAAACAATCAGGTAGGCCGAAATTGCATTTTAGAGCTAAGAAATGGAACTAATCATGTTGTTCTCGCAATGCCATTCTGGTGAAGAAGGGTCGGACAGGACTTGAAAAGTACTGGACATCCCGTTTGGCAGAAGTTGTGCCCAGGAAACAGTAAGTCAAACTGCAAGCAAACAATACGCGCTCTACATTGATAGGGGTGAACAAAGCATCTGCTATCGGTAAAGTGATGATTGCTGGAGCACGTCATCTTTTATGAAGCATTCGTTTTAGCATAGTGTTATGGCTCGCGTTCACTTAAGCTTCCAAATGAACTTGACTATCCCCGTCCTGAGCGTAATCTTAACAGAATGGTGCCAAATAATTGTGACGCTTCTTGAGCGCTGAGCGTCGCAAGCAGTATTTGTGGCTAATACCCAAATGCAACTAAATAAACAAGTTTGATATGTGGGTTTTAACGTCTCGGAAGCACTATTTATTATGACAGACGCCGTAGTGGAGGGCTCTGGAAATTTCGACCACCTGGGGCTCCCTAAGGGGCACCTAAATTTGACCACACGGGCCTACAGCAGTTTCGTCTCCAACGGAAGTGCAGCTGCCACAGCCGGGATATGGTCCCGGAACTAATGTCTTGATGTAAAAACTCTTAACAATGTTTTGTCAATTTAAGAAAGGCCACTAATGACGCGCAGCTCCCACATATTGTTATGGCGAATCACATACATTAAGTGGAAGTGCCAAGAACGCATGAAATGCAGGTTGTTCATTTCCAGCTTGGAGTGGATGGCGGCAACATATGGAGTCTAGAGATTAGCTCAATTTACCGATGATTTATAAAGGCAGTGCGAGTTCGTAATATGTGCGTCAAAGCAATGTTTTCCACCTGGATGCTGGTGTCTTCTTCCTGCTGTGACGTGCTCGAGAGATAACGGTACATAGTTGAGACAGCGTTCCAGCACGAGTAATTCATTTTGTAGCAGCTGTTGCTGACGGCAGCTGCAGAAACCACAGTTCAAAGGAATCTACGCTGGATAGCGTCAAATACCCTTTGCGCGTAAAGACCGGTACTATGATTGCTCAGAACTGAAGCTTTTCTCAACACACGACAGCATCGGAACACATTCTTTTGAGTCAGAGTACTGCTGTCCTCATTAGAAATAAAGAGAACAATTTTATGTTTGTGGGGCATTCGTCGCTCAAGCCCACCGAATATCAATTTTGTTTACCCTTCCCATGTATTTCACCATGGCAATGAGCTTGGCCAGATTATGATTTTCTTATTTCTTGCAGAGCGCTTTCACTCAGCCAGCGAGACCCACACCACGAAACCCCATCTTAAGAAAGGAAAACAAACAATCATCCTTTCTTGTCCTGCATGATGCCCGAAGGAAATGAATCAGGCGGATTCCGATTAAAAAAATCTTCTAGTTCCCGGAAAATTCAGCCTTGTTCGGATAAGAACCCCGTAACTAATGCCTTTCCGTGGTGGTAGCTCCACCAAATTCAGTTAAATATATATTTTTTGTGGCTTCTTGCTACGAACATTCGCAGGCTAAAATGCTGTAGGCCCGTGTGCTCAGATTTTGGTGCTGGTTAAAGAACCCTGAGTGGCTGAAATTTTTGAAGCTGGCCACTACGGCATCTCTTGTCATCATATGGTGGTTTCGGGACATTAACTTCTCACTTATTATTGTCTGTTCACACGTCACATATCACCGTCTCCTTGTAGCACATTACTTGTGCTACGAACAGACGGTTAATAATTTCTCGTCCCTATAGCTATTTTGCCACCTTTCGTCACTTTTATCAAAAAGCCCTCAACTTCTGAAGCGTGAATTTTAATTGGCGAAAAGAAAATAAATGCAGACAGGGCACCAGTGTTTGCCACGCGTGACACCACAGCCAAATGTTCTGTGTTCCTTTTTACTGCGTTAATAAGCAAGATAATTTAATGAACTCTTTGAGCAATTGAGCTTAGCTAAAATTTTTTATAAGAAAATTTTAGATTGGTGTGCGAGGTGTGTGACCGGACAGTTTCTATTTATTTGGTATTGCTATTTTTCTTACTACAGAATGTGGAGAAAAAATTGCCATAATATGATGACTTGCGGAAATATGCGTGCCGCGCTCGCAGTGCTCTATAACCTTTATCATGCACGCGACGATTACATTTGCACAGGTGCGCTGTCACTTAAGAGAAGACAAGCCAACTGCAATGCTGATCGCTGTGCTATGAAAAAACTGTTGCGCGCGGCAGCATGAGCAATAAGCTGTTAGTTTTTTTTTCGCCGCTTGGCATAGGTGTCACACCTGTCCCGTTAATTAGGGAGGCGATCGCCGGGCTAATTCCAAGAGCCGAAGTATCGGCCCCCCGAACCGCACCACGAAAGCGTGGACAATTTAGAAGTGGTCCTTATTGGTGCGCCAGCGGACGCCGGCTGTGGCCCAAAGAACAAGTCAGAGCCGAGAGTTGATAAACAACAAAATTATATTCTCATTAACGGCAGATCAAAAACAATACACACGTATGCACACTCCACAATAGTTACATACAATACGTCACCAATGACACAACGTACTACACAGTACAATCAGCCACACTCAAAACAACGGACATAGACAACGAACGATACGCTCTACAATGCAGTCGCATGCATTGAACAACCAGGACCCTTAAAGACCAAAGAGATATAAAACCTATTCAGTCCAAAGTCCTTGGAACAAAAGTCTGAATGATACTCTTCCGAGAATCACTCACTCAAAGTCCAGCGTTGTTGTCGTTCCGCAGCTCTCGAAGTTCTCTTCCAGGAAACCTCCCGTCTTCAATTGGCCACTCTTCCAACTTCAACTTCTTCGCCGGAACACGTCGGCTTCACACTCGCAGCGGTTGCCACGGGTCTTCGCTCGATAGCGGTAAACACACACTCTTGCCTGTAGCTCGAGCCGTCCCTACGGACCACAAACTTCGCCGACTACACGGCGGACTCTCTACGCACTCTGGCGCTCACTTCCGTCTCCTCCTGTTCTGTCACTACGGGCAGAACCTTCGCCGACTACACGGCGGAATTCCTACGCGCTCTGGCGTTAACTTCCGTCACCTCCTGTTCTGTCGTCTCGGCCGCTCGATTAAATACCTTCCGCGCCACCTTCCAGAAATTTCTGGTCATTTCGTCGGCGCGATACGCGGCGAAAGCTGGGAAGAGGGCGAGACAGTTGGAATGCCCTCTCCGGCCGGTGAGTCAACTCGGTATGGCCCCGCCCCCTTCGTTCTGGGAAAATCGCGGGCTTGCTGGGCCGCCGAAGTGGGGTGAGGAGGATCGTCTGCGAAGCCGTGCTTCTGCGGGGAGAGCGCGCGCCCGGGAGCCCTGGATGTTTGCTTTCTTTTTTTTTTTCTTTTTACCTCGCGGCGTTTCTGCCGCCCGTTGTCGCAAGGATTTGGCGGCGCGCTCTTTTTTAGCGCTCGTTCTGTGACAATAGGTCAGTCCTTGTCTCCATCATATTCAAGAAAGCTGTGCTTTAGGTGCTTGGGCTGTCGGTTTGTACCTTTGTCTTCTACTGTCATCTCCTGCCACGTTATGTCGTGGCTTTGAGCCACGCAGATAAAGTCATATATAGCACAACATGTACAAGTAGGGCAGAAAAAGGAGCAGTTGAGATAATGTCTCCTTGTTATAGACGTACATTCAAGCAAAGGTTGCAAGCTCAGAAGCTCAGGGCACAAGCTCAGGGCACACTACAAGCGCAGGGAACAAAAGAAAGTTGAGGCGGAGTCGGGGTTGTTTCTAGTCACAACCAGCGCCTGCACTTTCAACATAAATGTTATGGGGTGAAAGACGCTTCAATCAATCAATCAATCAATCAATCAATCAATCGATCAATCAATCAATCAATCAATCAATCAGTTTTATTGTTTGTCGTACATATAATGGCTGGTTATTATTATACATGTAGGACCCCAGAGCCCAGTCAAGGCAGTTGCAGAGTGCTTTTACAATGGATCTACAGCACTCGAAGGCAGGCGCACAAGATGGAGCCCAGTCTGCTTGGGATACCACTAAACATTGTCTTCTGGATATTATGTTCATATCTGGCACCCCGTAGCATTAAGAGCAATATGTCACCTATCACTGCAATTCGTAAGGAGCCCTTTCTGATTCCTCATGTCTTCGTCAATGCCAAGAAACTTCACGTAGGTTTTCAAAAAGCTAGGAATACCGATATAGAAAATGATAAAAACCAAAAATACAGTTTTTTTGTTTTGTGGTGACGTTGCCACTTACAGTGACAGCATGAGGTGCCTAAAATTCAAGACACTAATCGCGTCTGTAGCTTTACACCAAACAAAGTGTTATGATGTCAATTGGCAAAAACATAACACGCATACAATTTAGCAGAGTTACAAAAGTTTATTTCTTCTGAATCCGCAGTCCACATACTTGAGACGGCTGTAGCACAGAATAAAAAAGGGGCGGAAAAAGACGTAAGGAAGACTGATGAGAATCAAGTATGAATAGACAGGCTAAAGCCTACCATAGCCATATACAGTATAGTATAGCCATGTGTAGTATTGTACACCGCAGAGGTGGAAAAGGAAGTCAGGACGTGGATGAGGGCAGTAAAGTGATGTAAAGCAAAGCAAAGCCTCTTGGCCTTCCCAGGAAAGTGTGGTGGGCTCACTGGGTGCCCTGATTGATTGATATGTGGAGTTTAACGTCCCAAAACCACCATCACTGGGTGCCCTGACATGCACCCAGCTTCACCATGTTGCATCCCATCTTATAAAAAACAGTCGATGAACGATGGTATTCCGGCAGCAGTGAGGCCCAGCAGTCCGATCGGCTGTTTTAAGGATGAAAACCAGGGTAAGGTATGGTGGGCGGTGACAACGATGAACCATCTTTGCTGCTAAAAGGGACGACATTTGCGCACTACGCAAACGAGCACGAGGCATTCACGTTCGGTATTCGAATAATTTCACTGCGCTGGAGAAAAGAGACAGCCAGCGTATGCAATGACACGGTCGCTACCACGCTGCCGTTGAGCCAAAACAACACCAAAGCCATGGCAGCTGGTGTCGGTGCGCACTTCTGCTGAAGTGGACAGATCCACGTGGCTATGAGTCGATGCCGCCGTAAAAGGCATGGGGAGTTAAGCAAAGCTAATGGCTTGATCACTACGCTAGACAAAAGCTACATTGTTCCTGGGTAGTTCTGTGAGAGGACGCCAAACGTCAACTAAACTGCGTGCAAATGTTCGAAAACAGAAGCGCAGTGCTACCGAGCTTCGGACATCGTCGTTAGCATACGTTAGCACAAAAAAGCATTGCGTGAACTTTTTCGGCGTTGGGACGAACACCGGAGGAATCCCGAATGTGTCCGAGTACTCTTAGTTGCCGGCGACCGAAGTAGCATTGCGAGGAGTTCAGCTGCAGTCTGGCTTTAGGGAAAGCAGGTTTTGAAGAAGAGGTGCTTTATGTGTGTCTCTGAAGTTTGTGAAAAAACAATCATGTTATCCAGGTTGCACAAGCAGCTTGACTTCTTTCAACCATAAAGAAAGCGTCCATCATCCCTTCACACATTGCTTGGGCGTTGAATAACCCGAATGGTATCAGTTTGAGTTAATAAATGCAATCTGGTGTAGTAAATACGTTGTTTTGTTGGTCAGTTTCAATAAATGCTATATGCCAGTGCTCAGAACAAAAATCAATCTAGGAGAACATGGTGTTGTGTATGCATGCTTCAGTGCTAAGAACGCCGAAGGACGATAGCTTTGGATTCTGTTGCCGAGATGTCAGCTATGCACGTCCACATATTATCGGAGCCCACCGATGTGTTATCGCAGCAATAGCGGCTGGCGTCAGTCAAACGAGTCTAACTCACGCTGCGGGTGGTTCGAATTAAACTTGCTGACGACTGTACAAGTATTTATGCTGCATAAGCACAAAGGTACAAGCACCTGCTGTAACATGCATTGCAGAGGTACAGTGAAAATTAAATTGATCCTCACTTTTATGCCAAATTCATTGATTGAAGTATTTTGCCACGATAGCCTTATCAAAGAAAAATGAATTAGAGTACTATTATAGTGTTCTGAATATTCAGTGCCTGTACGTATGCCTGCGAGTGAATACTTTCATGCTGATCTGTTTTTGCTTCATACATGAAGTATGATATATCTAGGTTGTTACAACGGCATTCATTAGCATACAATGTGGCAACTTCTATAATGAAATGAGTCATGCTATATTCTGTCCAGGAAGTTTGCATTGGTGAATATACGTAGCAGTTCTTCAGCCTGAACTACATTTCACTATCAAATCGCTATATGTTTCTGTCAAGACGTAATAGCCTCCACTAGACATGGCAAAGCACTAGCTATTAGATAGACAATTGTTTGATCCCGGAGTAACAAATAAAAACACTCTCCACATGATGGAATCTTCTGACGAAAATAATGAACAAGTGATTACTCGCAGTGTGTCCCGTAAATATGTTTTCATGTCGAGTGCAATCTGTTCATTTTCAACTCATATCAGGAGAGAGTTGCAAGACCGACTTATTTATAAGTACGTGAAGGACTCTTCGGAGCCAGTTAAGGGCTGCAGAAAATTTAATTTCATCTACACGTGATTAACGATATTAAAACACATTGAAACAGCTTGGAGTGGACGCATGTTGGCAGCTTTGGTGTAGCCAGCTCCCTCCACAGGAGTCGTCACGATAGCCTTATTAATGCAGGTCAGATATTTCTGCGCTACATTGGCTGCACTGTGAAAACACCTGCATACGGCTGACCATCAACATGCGTTTCTCAAGTGGATTACTTTGGTTGTCGGCAATTCCATTTACCTGCGGTATGCCTTGTTTTGTTTGAAATAGAAACTTGAACTTTATATCAATGTTTTTTACAATCAAGAACGATTAAGTTCATCTACCAGAATAAGTGTGAAATCAGGCTCGTGAAAGCAGCCAGACCTTCTGACTACTATGCACGTTGTTTTTGCTACATTATTCTTAGTTTCTATATAATAGAACTGAAATTTCGCTGCGGCGTTTTTGTGTCGGGAGCATTCCCGCTGCATTCGAACTGTGTTTATCCTTATTATTCTAGCAATCGCCGCAGTTCTTCTGAAGTGTTAAAAATTCATGTAATTAACAGTGACGTAGCGACGTAATTTCTAGAGACGCACAAGAAGAACACTGTGAAAATCATTTGATATTGAAATAAAAATTGAGTTCAAAATTTTTTGAACAGCATTAAAATATGAATGTGGAATTTTCTAATCTATAGGCATTTCGTTCATTTCAGCGATACCACTTGGTGATTTTGAGAGACCAGTGAAGAAAATAGGCCGTAGGTGCACCCCGGTAAGGCAATGATTTCTCCGTATTATCTGATTGAATTCTGAGGTGATTACGAAGTAAAAAAAAACTAAATCAATGTCAGTGTTACAACCTTAATGTTCGCATTTCATTTTTTTGTTCAATTGAATTTTATAAGTTTACAATTGAAGGCGCCAAAAAAAAGAACTGAAAAATTCAGAAAATACTCGTGCGACAATGTTTCATCTCGGCGCGGATAGTTTACTATGTCGCCTATGATTACTGGTAAACCTGCTAACGAATAAATTTTACATTTCACGCACAATACGTGCTTTCACAACTGTAAGATATTTCTAGTGTCTTGCAAACGTTTAATCTTGTTTTCAATTCCTCTCATACCAAACATACGGAAACACAAAGCGGCTTTGTTCTCGTATGTTTGCTTTATAAACCTAATCATATCATCAAAACTAGGCTTTTATATGTACGTACTTATCTGGTGCTTATCTCCGCAGCACGTTATAGGTGCAATCAATCATCAAGCACCAACCGTGTCAATTCCTGCCACTTCTATTCCACCCTCAAGTCACTTTTGGCCAACACCGAATAACTTGGTGGTGCTCGCGCTCCTTGCTAGTAAAAACCCCTGTACAAAGTTTTAAGGGTACTTTAGATCACTCAACAAGTAAATGAGGTGCGAGTCAATCATACACTTCGATTCTCCAGTTATGGACGTCATAAACGCTTCCCTGGGCGTGGTTATTCTCGCAGGGCAAAATAGATAAAAGTTTCTTGTTTTGTCGAGGACAGAATTGTATCAACCGGTCACACCATAAATAGATGAAAGTAACTTGTGGTGGAAAAAAAGGTCTTATATAGATACGGTTGATTATACCTTGAGGAGGGCTTGCCGGAGCTATCACGGAGAGAATGCCGCAGCTGTATCCCACGCGCCGGTGCCCCCGTGCGGAAAACAGCAAAATTTAATCAGTATCGCTTACGCGGGAGCTCTGATGGCAGGCTGGAGATATATCTTTAGAGGTCTTGGGGTTTTGAATTTATAACAAAAATTCAACTTGGTTGCAGCCAATTCAACGTCCTGCTGTCGAACTGGGCATGTTCAAAATCTCTGGAAATGCTTCTTTAGGCGGCGTAATAGCAGCCGTACATTGCTTAGAAATGGTGCATTTTAACTAAAAAGGCGAGTTTACGTTCTCCTTGCATTGGTTTACGTGCAAGGTTTACGTGCAATGCAAGGTGCATTGGTTTACGTGCAAGAACGTGCAGTTTACGTTTTCCTTACGTTCTCCGGCATTGGTGCTATACTCGCTCAGATACAGAATGGCACCAACCGTGTGATAGCCTACACTAGCCGTCTTTTGTCGCAAGCGGAACAAAAGTATTCCATCACTGAGCGGGAATGCTTAGCCCTCGTTTGGGCTATTGCGAAATTCCGTCCGTACTTATACGGACGTCCGTTCGCAGTCATCACGGACCATCATGCGCTTTGCTGGCTGTCGACGCTTAAGGACCCTACAGAAAGACTCGGCCGATGGGCACTTCGATTACAGGAGTACACGTTCTCGGTTGTTTACAAATCTGGAAAGCTGCACAGCGATGCTGACTGCTTATCCCGGCACCCTGTTGATCCACCTAGCTCCACTGATTTGGAATCCGATGCCTGCGTTTTAGCCATCACTGACTTTCTGAACGTGGCTGACGAACAGCGCCAAGATCCATCGCTGCTCACCATCATTGACCGCCTTCAATCGCGTTATGCTGACCCTTCTCTTAGCAGATACCTGCTTCAAGACAACGTTTTGTACCGCCGCAACTTACACCCCGACGGCGCCGAACTTTTACTCGTCGTACCGCATCACCTGCGAAAGGATGTTCTGCGACAATTCCACGACGCTCCAACTTCTGAACATCTAGGAGTCTCCAGAACTTACGACCGCATTCGACGACGAGTATTCTGGAAGGGTCTCTACCGCTCTGTTCGCCGTTACGTCACATCTTGTGACCTCTGCCAGCGCCGAAAGAAGCCTACGACTCTCCCTGCCGGTCTACTTCAACCTATTGAAGTTCCAGCCGAGCCATTTTATCGAGTGGGGTTGGACTTGCTAGGCCCTTTTCCTACTTCTACAACTGGAAATAAATGGATTGCAGTGGCCACAGACTATGCCACTCGTTATGCAATTACTCGAGCGCTACCAACCAGCTGCGCAACCAACGTTGCCGACTTCCTGCTGTACGACATTATTCTCCAGCGCGGCGCTCCGACTCACCTGCTCACAGACCGTGGTCGCTATTTTCTATCTCGTGTGGTTGATGATCTACTCCGATCTTGTGCTACCCGTCACAACTTCACCACATCTTACCACCCTCAGACTAACGGCCTTACGGAGCGACAAAACCGCACATTGACGGACATGCTTTCCTTGTACGTATCTACCGACCACACTGATTGGGACATAGCTCTTCCGTTCGTAACCTTCGCCTATAACTCGTCGCGTCATGAAACAGCGGGCTACTCCCCTTTTTATCTACTCTACGGACGTCATCCCTTACTGCCCTTCGACACACTGCTTTCATCAGACCACCCATCCTCCACCTCGTACGCTCAGGATGCAATCACCCGTGCCCTCACGGCACGTGCGGTAGTGCGTGCTCGGTTATCGTCGTCGCAGACAGCACAGAAGTCTCTTTATGACCGTCGACATAGAGATGCCGTTTTTTCTGCGGGATCTCTTGTTCTCCTGTGGCTCCCATCTCGACGTGTTGGCTTCTGCGAGAAACTTTTATCGCGATACGCTGGGCCCTACCGAGTCATTCGTCAGGTCACACCTGTGACCTACGAGATTGCCGCTACCACAAACTCATCAGCTGCTGCTCCCAGAACGGAAGTGGTCCACGTTTCTCGTCTCAAGCCCTACAACGCCGACTCGCTCATTTAACAGGCACCGAGACGGTGCCTTACGGGCCGGGGTGATGATACGTGTATGGAACTGTCGCACCGACACAGCTGAATTGGCACCCAAATGAAGAAGACGACAACGTGGTTGTAGTGGGTTGGACTCTGAAGCTTCTCCCGTTGGCCTGCTTGACTGTGCGCTCTCTAAGCCGTTAGCAAGACCAGCTCTCAGTGAATAAATCTTTCCCTTAACAATATATACTATGCGACAGCTTTTATTGGTCATGAAGGTAAAGCTACGGACGTGGAGCTTCCGCCTATCTAAGACTACGCAAAGTAGTTCATTTTCGTGTGCGTCTCGTAACGCTGTGGAAATTGACGGGAGCGCACCTTCAGCATTTCATGTAGACGCAGACGCCGCTTAGCGTTTGAGGTGTGCGTAAAAAGGCGGTGCTTTTTTACGCGTTCAAAAACGCGAAGTCACTGCAGATAAATAAAAAAAAATGCAAATATCTTGCAGGTGTGAGCTACTTCCTGTCTCAAATCGCCGCACGTAGAAAATAAAGAAGGAACATTTATATTTCACGTTGGAAATACGGGCGCTACATTGGAACTACCTTCACTGGTGGTAGGATGCACGTAATTTCTCTTCAGTGCCAAGAAAAGTGGTCACTGAGTAAATACAGCTGCGTAATTTCAGCCAAATCAGCCACGAACTTCTTCCTTCTCAGCCTCTGCAGCCACTATCTGTGGCAGTATGCCATGAACCACGATATTTGTTGATATTTCCTGTTTTTCAGTTATTAAAGCTTTGGTGCGTTGCTGGGTCAGTTGAAGGTAATAAGATAGAGGCTGGATTGTAAGGTAACAAAATAACGTTTTAGGCGCCTAAATTAGGTAGGCACACAAAATCGTAAATGTAGGCACAAACATTTTTCACCAAACACAAATTTTAGAAGAAAGACGTGCACAATTTATGTGTATGACTGCAGAGGAAAAAAATAGGTATAGATTATGATAACACAAATGCATCAATACTTTAACAAGGCTATACAATTGTCTTTTTTTTCCGCATGGTTTGCTGAACTTGGTTTCTCTTTTTTGCTAAGTGGTTCTAAGAGAAAGAAAGGAAGAGAAAAGTGAGCCCTGTAACTGTCTGCTTCAGGGAGCGACACCTCAATCGTAGCTCACAAGGGATGGGGTGAGGAGGGATTAAAAGGATAGGAACAAAGGTGTAGAGAGAGAAACAGTATGCCAGAGAGCGAGCGCGATGACATATCGAGGGGATAGGAGAGATATAAAAGATGGAGTCCGAGGACGGGGCACCACTTGCGAGAGCTCTTGTCGGCGTCAGTAGATGGCGTAGAGCAAGTCCAGTCGGTGAGAGCTACACTGTCGTCGAAGGTCGTCGGTGTCAGGAGATGACGTAGGGTGAGCCCAGTTGGCCAGAGCTACGTGGACGTCAGAGATCGCGAGGGCACAACCGGTTGGCGCGGAATCCAGCAAGCGAGCCCCCCTCCTTTTTTTTTGATGTCCAGCGTGGTGACTCAAGTGTCTATCATCGAATAAACACGCTCCTGAGTTTCTACTTTTTCAGTATAAAGAAGACAAGCACAAACGCAAGTAACTAGACCGCAAAAGGACCAGAAGGGTCTTTCAGCTTCGTAGAATATAGTCGAGCAGGGTCAGTTTTTCACCTGCCTATGGCAGCATCTTAAGAGACTGCCTATCAGGTTTCAGCATTTTGAGCTAGCGAGTGTAATGCATGCAATGAGCTGTCAAGATCACGTCTCACAAGGTTTGAAACGCTACTTGCCCCGCAAAAAGATGTAACGTAGAACTGAGCGCCTCTCACCCTTCATCTCTCGAGTGCTTACCCTAACAAGGAGGAGGTGACGTAGAACAAGGAATGGCCCTGCGTACGTCACCGTACTGCGTGGGACTGTCAAAATTAACCGAGGAAACGAATGTAATTCGTGCAGTCGGTTGTTTGAACAGAAAAATGAAGGTTTATTGAAATACTCAAGTAAGGAAAATCTGTATGCATTCTTTTTTCGGATCGAGTGAGATGCCAGACTAAGCGGCCTCCATTTCATACGCGTTCGTGTTCCCGCTGTTCTTTCGTCGCGCCGATGCTAGCACTTACAACACATGGCAGTTTTTATTGCGGTAGTAGCAGTTATAGGGACACTCTCAGCATCATTCATCGTATACACACACACACACACAAACACACACATATATATATATATATATATATATATACATATATATATATATATACATATATATATATATATATATATATATATATATATATATATATATATATATATATATATATATATATATATATATATATATATATATATAAGAGCCTGCCTATATATATATACATATAGGCAGGCATCGTGGTTGAGTGGTCGTAGCGTTGCATGTAGTCAAGTAGATCCACCGTGAGCGCGGTCACAACGACGTTTATGTTGACGTTTCGGCCAAGAGTCTGGCCTTCATCAGGATTGCTGATAAATGCCAGACTCTAGGCCGAAACATCAAATTAAACTACGTTGTCACCACTCACGGAGGATCTACTTGACTTCATATATATATATATATATATATATATATATATATATATATATATATATATATATATATATATATATATATATATATATATATATATATATAAATGAAAGCTCATGAAACAAAAAAAAACACAGCATATTCATGGTGTGAATGATGATAAGTGGGGCGAAGCGTTCGTCGGTACGTCCATCTGTTCATCTATTGAACACTCTAAGTGCCACTAACTCGCATCTTTTCATCGTTTTGTTCATCACATACAAGTGATAAACAAAACGCTACAGCTACTACTACATACATCGTGGAGGCACGACCCACGGCTTAAAAACTTTGCCCTTAAAAAAAGCCGCCCGCGCTCAGCGCCCTGCTCATCCGGATGCGCGCTTATATCTGCTACGCGTATTTTGCCCTGCGAAAAGGGGGTGGGTGGGGGGGCTGATGTGTTTTGAACGCGCTTAACTTTCGATGAGGAGAATCGTGTGCCTTCAGCTGTTACCCGATCAATTCACGACTTTCTGCTATGGTGGCGCCGCCACGTGGCGACACCATAGCGGCGACAGCCATGATGCAGTGATAGAACGAAATCATGACTGGTGACAACATGCCAGCCGTGCTTGGTCGTCGTTCTGTCCCACAACTTCTTGCACGTGTGAGAACCGAAGAGCGATAATGATGATGATGATGAATATTATCATTATTTCTGCGGCTCTCAATTCCCTTTGTGATGGTCGATCAACGGTGTTTCTGAACCATAGCCAAAAAAATAATAATAAAAAATAATAATACTAAAGAAGAGCACGTATAGTTCTGTATGGGATGACTAAAATGTCTGTCTCTGCTGTGTTTGCTGCTGCTGTACCTTTAAAGAGCCAATAAACAGGCTCCAAGGTTTTTTAGACCCCCTATACAAGCTCGGCATTTCGTAGATTAGACAGCAGCGATCGCGTTTTCTGAGTATTACAGCGCTGTGCACCGCGTAGAGCCTCTATTTTGAAAAAACGATTCCCGCGCATCTTTCCGACACTTGACCGACCCCCTTGAGCACGCAGTGACGTCAACTTGGCAATCGGGGACGTGACGTAGCACGCAGCTCGCCGATTGGTTTAAATCAGGTGTGACAAAACAGTAGTGAAATCAACGTCAGTTCCGGTTCCCTCCTACAGCTACAAAACTGCCCCTTGTTTTTGGCACTGCGGTAAAAGAACCAGCCTCGCAGTCGTCGCGTGCACGTATACACTCCTCGCTCAACTACAGTGCCTGTGCGCACGTACGAACGTATTTCGCCCTTGACATGAGCAACACGGGTAAAAAGCATTGCCCTGTCATCGGCTGCAAGTCGAGTGACTGGGGAGTGGAGAAGCATCGGCACCGGGTGCTTCACGATGTGGCCCTGCGCGCTGTATGGCTGAAGCAAATCCGCCATTCAGTAACGAACGTCGGGGATTTGATCGTTTGTGGTCGACACTTCACACCTTATGCGTACAAGGTGACCCATAGCTGGGCAAATGGTAAACAAATAGCCCCGCTTCGCAGCAAGCGGAAGTGCGTTGCGACTGATGAAATTTGCCGATAACGTCAATCGCTGACGTGGTGTCACGTTGCTGAAGTGGGCGGAGTCATGACAATGAGCTATGCGTTCCCCTTCATGAAAGGGAGAAAGGCAGTGAGGCCACGGAAAAATTTGAAACCAGCTAACATCAATGTTTTAACCTCTGTAACTTACTTATTATAGCACGTATTCGCAAAATTCTTACGGTAGCATGTTCGCAAAGAAAAACTGCACATATATTCCTTCCTAAATTTTTTTGGACCTCAGAGCTGTTTACTGGCCCTTTAAAGCACTTGCCTGCCATCATCCCTCCAGACGCCTTTTTGTAGCAGCAACCACTTCCCAATGCGAGTGCCCATCTGGTTTCCGGAAACCCAACGCTATTGCGGGCCTGCTTTCAGCTTCGTTTGAGGCGTTGCCCGTAGTCGTTGAGTTTCCTTGGTTTTCTGCGACTTGTCCGCTGGTGTGTAGAGCACTGGGGTGTGCACCTGGGCGGTTGAGCCCAACGTGATGTATGGTCTCTTCTGCGCAGTTACACAGCGGACATTTGGTGTCCAAGTTTTTCGCGTACTTAGCCTGTAGGGCTCGTGTACGCAACACCCCGCTACGCGTCTTAAACAGAAGCGCACTTTCCTGGAGTTATCATACAGGGGTTCCTTGCTGATAGATTTGTTGGAGCAAGTTTGTAACAATAGATTTTGTTGGTGCAAGGTTGCCGAAACTTTCAGCTTGAATATAGGGCGAACAATACATGAGAAATTGCGTGTGCAGTGGGCTGCGAGGCTCAATTTACGCCATAAAAGGCGTCAGTAGCGTGCTTGGTTTTATTTTCGGCTGAAGACGCAAAAAAGATTAGGATACCAAGCTCCACATCGTGAAACATTTAAAATATATTGTGGTTACCAGCGAGAACTTGAAATCGGCTGACTAGCTCAAATCCAAATTCTTAACAAGCCGGTGCTTGAGGTGTACGTCGAAGACGGCGTCATTGGCACGTTCCGCTGCAGGCATTGTACGAGAAGAAACTCTCGTTGCAACACGGCGATGGCAGTGGCGCATGACCAGTTGTTGCAGACAGAAGGCGATGGTGGTGAGCTTGTCAAACCACAAGTGGTCGCACACCTTGCAGCAGCGGCTGAACGAGCGATCGAGGAAGTCAAGCTTCAAGCTAGCATTGGCGCAACCGAACTGTGGTAGCAACCACCTTCAGATCTTGACCATTGCTTCGCCCGCCCGCGCCAATTCGTGGTTTCCATGCCACCGCTTGCGTGTCGTTTTTGCTTTGTGGGCTCTCACTTGGTGATCCTCTTGTCGACAAGCCCCTATTGCTCTGGCTGTGGCAGTCTTGTGCGCTGCCACCGCCTCTGGATCAATGCTGGTGCTGTCTTGCGATTGCTGCCGACGCTGGCGTCTTCCTTTAGTGACGCGAGCTCTCACGGCACCGTCTTGGCAGTGGGCCCACATTGGAGTGACGTTGCGAGCTGGTGCTCATAATGAGTAGCTGTGTGGAGTTGAGCAGCCATTGAGCTCTTGGAGAAGAAAAAGAAAGCGTGCCAAAAGCGCTCGCCTGGAAAAATAGCATGCACACTAAGGGACATGCCCCGAGAATGAGAAGCTTTGCCAACAAGCGCCTAAAATATTGACCGCAAACCGCATTGTGCTAATGTGAAGCCTTGAGGCCAAAATTGGCACGATGCACCTTTGCGTACGTTAGTGGGATGCGACCAAGTCATTGCAGGTCAGGTTTAGTGGTGTCTTTTAAAGGGACTATGAAACATGTTGAAGTAACCATGGAATGAATTCACTAAAGAAGCTTATTGCCTCATGATTGCCTCAAAACTTTGAAGAGTCTGTTCAGTACGGGTAGAGTTACAAAGTTTTTTTGCATGGCGAAATCGCATTCTCTCTCCTCTCGTTCCGACAAAACCACTGGAAGCTATGCAGAGAAGATGGCATGGGCAAAAAATAATGCATCATGCACGCCTCGTGAGCTCGAGCTGTTTTTCTTTTTTCTTCGAATACGTGACTTTTTCACTGTGATCACGCGGAGAAGTCGTGGCCTCTCGCGGTGATCCCTGTAATGACTGAACTCACCCTGTTCAAATCAGAGAACGGCTAATAGATGGCCTTCTAAGAGTGATTTTTGAGCTTCCTCCGTCATTCCTTGAGAGGAAAAAAAAACAATTGTTTAGCTGACTGACAATTTATTACGTATGACAGGCCACGCGTTACGTTCTATACTATTTGGCTCGGGTGTTCTTGGAAGCCTCTACTGCCAATCGACAGCGTTTTTCGTTCATTTTGACGACGCTCAAGAAGTGTTGCAAAGCCCCTTTAACAACCGTCACTTGCTGCGGCCTAAAGTAACTCGCCTATATGAATGAGGAATTTTTTCTAGCATGCCCTCTAAGTATTCCACAAGCTTACTGCGATGGTTCTTCATGCACTTCTTTTCGCGTTATTTTGAAGGTCGATGTCATTTTTATATGGTGTTGAACGTTTGTAGTGTTCACGTGCATGTCACCTACTCTAGGTAACCCCAAACTTAGTTTAACATAATCCTGCCGTAAGTCGTTGACTCATCCTAGTGAACCTGTGCTTTAGCTGCCAAAAAGCCTCACTCTGCAGACACTCGTACATCAATCGACAATAAACAATCAGCTATACTATTGCAAAGACAGGGATAACTAGCGTGCTCTGCCAACTTCCATGATGGAAGGATCAACGAAGTCTTTTTCCTTGCTTTTCTTTCTTTTCCAGATCCCGCACTCGTACTTCATAATTTGCACAACATCAGACATTGCGATAATCCCGCTGGTGGCAGAGCCGCCGATGTCGGTAATCCAACCAGTAGGTGGGATTGTCGGGAATGGTTCAGACGCAGGGTTCAAAGGGGACATCGAGCTTCCTCCCTGGTTAATTGGACAAATCTCCACATCGGACAAGGATTCAGAGGTCAACGTACCTTCTGATGGCTCAGACGCTGAACAAAGCAACGCAACCGAGAATGCAACCTTAGGTGCTCCCTCCTCAGATGCTGCATCAACCGTCAACAATAGTGCCCCGCAGAACTCAGGCGAGGAGAAGGCACCTTCCGAAGTATCAAGTGCAGCTCAAGCTGCAAGTGCACAAGCGCAAGCATTATGAGCAACTATGGTGCCTGTTCATTGCTACTTTAAAATAAACGGTCAATAAAACGTGTCCGTCGAGTCATAATGAACACGCAATCAGCTCTCTTGAAGTGATTTAAACATACTGAACAACACACACGATTCTGAATAATACACTTCAGATCCAAAAAAATAACGAGGCAAACATACGTCGTACATATGTCAGCGACGTAAATATACGCGGTATTAACAAAGAAACGTTTACATTTATACCATTAAATCTGTCTCGAA
This sequence comes from Rhipicephalus microplus, assembly GCF_043290135.1. NCBI lineage: Eukaryota > Metazoa > Arthropoda > Arachnida > Ixodida > Ixodidae > Rhipicephalus > Rhipicephalus microplus. Next base: position 136,502,196 of record NC_134702.1, on the reverse strand, counting down.
CAGACAAATCATTTGAGGAATTTGTATGTCACATTTACTGATGTACATCATTAGTTGAAGACCTTAGCACGCTATCCAACGTCTTCATAGCTTCTGATACTGCGTCTATCTAATCTTTGTAGGTACACAGCTAATTTGTTTGCAAGGTTTGTCAGTTTTATTTTAATGCGTGTAACTGATCTGCAATAGCGCAAATAATACTGTGACAAGCAAAGCCACATACTCGTCTTTTCAAAACTGTGTCACTGTATTTGCAGATTCAGCTAAATTCATTTCTATGTTTATTATGTGTTTTATGGCTCTATCGTTGAAGCCATATGACTCGTTGGTGAGGCGATTTCAGTTGCTCTTTAATCGTCACAAGTATTTTGTGTTACCTTGGGAAATAGAAGGACGATTTCGTAGCTTCAGGTATTTAAATAATGTGATTATAATACTGAAAGAACATTTCGCCCCCTTGGCAACCGCAGAACTAGTAAAGCACTTGTCAGTAATATATAAGATATATACAAGCAAGCAACTTTGATTTTGACTATCTAAAAAGGCTAAACGTTTTCAATGCGCAATAACTTCATTCAAACAGCATAGATAGGCTGAGAAATGTTATAAAGGATGTGATTGCAAGATCAAAGCCTGGCCTAGATATTGAATTTGTGAACATTTTACGTGCATGTGATTCCTAGAGCAACTGTGGGTGCTGTATATGAAGCCATGTTTCAAACACCAATTCACCTTTATAGGAAAAAAGAGAACACGTGAGTTTCTCAATGAATAGTACATCGCCTTCTTCATCGCGAGTCTAATATCGCTTCTCAGTGGACACCACTGAAATGACCATCTCAAGGTGATGTGAAATGCTTATTGGCCGACAATGTCATAATTATATCTTTCGTTAATTGGTGAAGTAGCAACTACGTGTTCGTAAGGCAAGATGCGCACCTGTGCAGCGGCGCAATTTTGATGCTGTGGCTGACAGTGGTGATTAATTATGCCGCTGGGCCTTTAAAGCAACCACTCTGTGGACAATTCTCAAGGTTAGCGAGTTACTGAGATCTTGGTTTCTTCGGTGTATTATTACAATCGTTAAGCACACTCCTCGTACATTTTGCCATTTGTATGATTTTTTGAAATCTCAATGAAAGAGTGGTGCGGTTTTGTTTTAGAACATCTCTGCGTTCTACATAGTGTTCATACATCATTAAGACGATCGAGACCAGGGACTGCTTCGAACGAATAGGGTTTATTCGAAGAAGTAAGTAGCACGCCCCCACACCTGACAGCAGTATTCTTTCTTCTTCTTCTGGCATTCGATGATGATATTTTATAGGCTCCCACCCGCCCAAGGTAAAATAGGATAGCTCTTGCAGGCTATTTGAAACAACCTTCGATTGGATATATGTTGTTTACAGATACTCTTAGAAGTTCTTTTTGGCCTGTGCGAAGGACACAAGCTCTTGTTATTCCGTCTCGCCCAGGGTAGAGTATTTCAATCTGGCACATTTTACAAAATGTTCTTGAAGCCTTGTCCTCCAGCAGCACCATGTCAGCCTTTGAGAGTGGTTTTGCTTGCAGCCGCTTGGCGTTGACTGTAGCTCCTATTTCCTCGATGTATTCTCGATGCCATCTTTTCCACTAAGCTCGCATGAGTTTGCATCTGCTTCGCCGTGTGTCTTCAATGCCACCATTGTACAGTCTTCTTTGCCCACCTTGAAGCTGTCGCCGTCCGCCTATGATCTCTGCCAGCGTTAGTGGCATCGGCTCGTTAGGCTCTCCAAGCACGTAAGTCAACGGTAGATTGTTGAGTGCTGCTTCAACTCCTGCTACAATACTGCGTAGCTTTTCTACCGAAGCTGTACTTTTCAATATTATCTTTTGCATCGACGTCTTCAGACTTCTTATGAGGCGCTCGTGAAATACTCCCCACCACGGCGCGCACTCTGCGATCGTGTTCCACTGGATTTGTTGGCCACTGAAGTCATTCTTTAAGACCTCGTGTTTAGTGATTTCGAGCATTTTCTTGAATTTATTTTCTGCTTTTATAAATATTTTGGCGTTATACGAGTAAATTACTGCTGGCGTTCACCGCCGTCAAGCTGTAAATCGCCAGAATGCTTGTAGAAAACTTGACGACGACAAATCGTTGTTAACCTCCAAGTGTACTCCTCTCGTTACCACGCAGGTGAATGTCAGTAAATATTGCTTCACAATCTGGTACTTGTCCTTCGCGTAAAGAGGTCCTGTAAAGTGAACTCCCGTAACTTTGAATAGCTCTGCTTCGGTGACCCTCTCTGCTGGGAGTCGAGGTATGTTTTGAGTCGCCGGTCTGGAGTTATGCCTTTCGCAGACGACACAACTGTTCAGAACACTTTTCACTGCTTGTCTACCCTGCAATATCCAGAGCTTAGTTCGAAGTTGCGCTAGCGTAACTTGAACTGCTTTATGCAATACTATTTTACGCACGTCCACGTATTAGCAGTTCCATGAAATGCCCGTCCTTTGTAATCACTATAACGTGCTCGTTGAATTCTTAGCTGCACTGCAATTATTCCTTCTGTCTGATGATTCGATCGTCATCAAGGTGAACTTCGTGTTCATTCATATCAAGTGAATGATTGTTCGAATAGGCCTCACCCTTCGTTTGTCTCAGTGATATTTGGGTCTGCCTTATCCAATATTTCTCTGCATTTGTTACGTTTTTCCTGTCAACGGCCCTTTGTGATTTTCTCTTCTTGTGTCGCCTGTGAATCTGAACACCCATGCTGTCTCTCTGATAAGCATGATTAATACCTTTCGATTAATACCGTCCGCATGATTCATACCTTTCGATTCCCAAGATTGGCTCGATTTTGGCTCCTCCCATGCATTGTTGAAACTGTGTTTTATGCTGGTCTTCCACATCTGTATTCGTGCCAATTGTGCTTGCGGAGTTCTTTTCTAGTGATGTTATCTATTCGGGACCGTTCCACCGTAACTTTGATGTTATCAATTAATTTGCGCTTATTCCTCGTGGAAATAGGCCAGCGATGTTATCTATTTGGGACAGTTCTATTATAACTTTGATGTTATCAATGTATTTGCGCTTATTCCTCGTGGAAGTAGGTCAGCAGGGTTGTAGTCACTTTGAATGAATGACCAGCTTGCTTGAAGTGTTTTTTCTCTGATTTCTGCGATTCTCTTGGCAACAAAGAATCCGCTTTGCTTGTTCCCTTGATTCAGTGAAACACAATCATCGAGTCCGTCCAGCAGTGTATTTCCTGAAATCTTTTGTTGGAGTGACCTTTGATGTAGCCACATAATCTTGATGCTACCACCGCTGCCATCAGTTCAAGTCGCGCCAATGTCAGCTCTTTATTTGAAGCTACGCGGCTTTTTCTGCTACCAGACTTGATTCTTTGCTTCAATCGCGGTATACTGCTATTAAGTATGCTGCCGCTCCGTATGCTGATTGGCTCGCGTCGGCAAATACATGCCACTTGTACGCTTGTACTGATTTACTCTTGCTTGCGTAGCATCGGATGATTTCTAGAACTCGAAAGTCTTCCTCTTCAGACATGAGGTTCTTCCATTTGTCGCATTCTTCTTTAGGGAGCTGGTCATCCCACTTGACGTTCGTTTTTCGCACTCTCTGCAGTCCTATTTTCCGTCGTACTGCGAACGGTGACAACAAACAAGGTAGGTCAATTATCTTCGCATAGGCTTGTAACACGTCCCTTTTTGTCAAGAACGTTGTATTTGTTAATGATTCCCAGTTAACAACAGGGAAGGAAAGCATGTCCTTCGAGTGTTTTCATATCAAACCTAGAAGCATGGTAAATCCTCTAGATCCAATCTCTATGTGAGACTCGTTCTTTTTTGTTTTCATCTATTATTTTGTTTATTCACTATTCATTGGATATCCGCTTTCTCAAACTCATGGCTGCCTCTGTGAACACTTGCTCTGTCTCTTTGTACAACTTGACTGCTTCATCAAACGTTGCTGCTCCCAGAATGACATCATCTACGTAGATCGCTTTCTGCAGTGTCCGTGTCGTATCAGGAAACCCGTCTTCCACTTGTTTCAAATGGCGTTTAATTGTAGCAGCCAGTATAAACGTGCTTGATGTTGTTCCGAACGTTACTCTTGTCATGTGCAATGTATGCACATCATTCATTATCCTTTGCTCTGTGTCATGCTTACAACACAGAAATCTCATTGCATCTCTATCCTCTTCGTGTATAAAGATTTGTAAATATGGCTTTTCAAACTCCTACAAATGCCACCTTTTCTTTTCGGAAATTAATGAGCAGCGATAGCATGTCCTCATTCAAATTGGGTCCTGCCCCTAGGTTATCGTTTGAAGACATGCCTTTTCGAGAATGAGATGAGGCGTCGAACACTACTCGAAGCTTTGTTGGGGCTCAGTCATCTCGAATGATCGCATGATGTGGCATGTAGTAGCAAAGTGCACTTGGCTGTTTTGATTGCTCTTGGACCTCCTCTGCGACTCCTAATACCAGATGTGATATAATTTTGTCGCAGTGATGCAGCACGTCTTCACTTTTCTGCAGCCTTTCAGTCAATAACTGTAGTCCTTTTTATCAAATTTTGCTTGTTGCTTTCCAAGTTTACGTCCTGTTTCCATAGCAAGCTGACTTAATAGCGACCGTTTTGTTGCTCAATCTCGCGCACGAATTCTTCGACCACTTCATTTCCTGTGTTATCCAAACTAATTTTTGTGATCCCCATTGCCTCTACGCTCCAAAACTTCTGTAGCTCTTGCTAAAATTCTGTCTCTGCAGCTTCTGCCTTCAGAACCATGACTGCTTGTTTATGTGTTAGTTTTGTCTGGCTTTGCTCTGACGGCCCTTGCAGTACCCTTCCCAGTATAGTTTCTACAGCCATCATCTGTCCTTGATTCTTTGAATTCTACCAGTAAAGAATTCCAAATAATAGTCTGAGCCGATCAGTAGTTCTACAGAATTTGTTGCAGTCATCTCGGTCCTGTGATCCGCCACTTGCATATTTAGCTATTTTATTTTCTCGCTGAATTTCTTTCTTGGAGTGGGGAAATATATGTGCGAGATAACGTCGACTTGTAACGCTTCAATCACTGTTATCGTTCTTCTTTCTCGTGATTTTGTAGTCACTTGCACCACGTTCATTAGCTTGACCTTTTTCGTCTCCTGCTAATGAGCCCATCGTCAGCCTTTGTCGTCGCAACACCTTCGCGTCTATTTATTTCGCTAATCCCGCCTAAATAAATGAACGTTGACTTTCGCTGTTTAACAGCAAACGGAAATATCGGCCACATGTTTCTCCTTCTACACAAGCTTTAGCCGTCTGCAAAAGCACAAACGTCATCATCATCAACATCAGCCTGACTGCGTCCACTGCAGGACAAAGGCCTCTCCCATGTTCCGCCAGATAACCCGATCCTGTGCTTGCTGCTGCCAATTTATACCCGCAAACTTCTTAATCTCATCTGCCCACCTAACCTTCTGTCTCCCCCTAACCTGCTTCCCTTCTCTGGGAATTCAGTTAGTTACCCTTAATGACCAGCGGTTATCCTGTCTGCGCGCTACGTGCCCAGCCCATGTCCATTTCCTTTTCTTTATTTCAACTATGATATCCTTAACCCCCGTTTGTCCCCTAATCCACTCTGCTCTTTTCTTGTCTCTTAAGGTTACACCTACCATTTTTCTTTCCATTGCTCGCTGCGTCGTCCTCAATTTAAGCTGAACCCTCTTTGTAAGTCTCCAGGTTTCTGCTCCATTGCTAAGTACCGGCAGGATACAGTTGTTATATGCCTTCCTCTTGAGGGATAGTGGCAATCTACCTGTCATAATTTGAGAGTGCTTGCCGAATATGCTCCACCCCGTTCTTATTCTTCTAGTTACTTCAATCTCGTGGTTAGGCTCTGCGGTTATTACCTGCCCTAAGTAGACATAGTCTTTTACAACTTCAAGTGCACTATTACCTATCTCGAAGCGCTGCTCCTTTCCGAGGTGGTTGTACATTACTTTCGTTTTCTGCAGATTAATTTTAAGACCCACCTTTCTGCTCTCCTTGTCTAACTCCGTAATCATGAGTTGCAATTCGTCCCCTGAGTTACTCAGCAATGCAATGTCATCGGCGAAGCGCAGGTTACTGAGGTACTCTCCATTAACTCTTATCCCTAACTGTTCCCTTTCTAGGCTTCAGAAAACGTCCTGTAAGCACGCAGTGAATAGCATTGGGGAGATTGTGTCCCCCTGCCTTACACCCTTCTTGATTGGTATTCTGTTGCTTTCTTTATGAAGCACTAAGGTAGCAGTTGATCCCCTGTAGATTTCTTCCAGAATGTTTATATATACTTCATCTACGCCCTGATTCTGCAGTGTCTGCATGACGGCTGATATTTCTACTGAATCAAACGCCTTCTCGTAATCTATGAAGGCTATGTATAGTGGTTGGTTATACTCTGAGCATTTCTCTATTACCTGATTGATAGTATGAATGTGGACAATTGTTGAGTAGCCTGTTAAAAATCCTGCTTGTTCCTTTGGTTGATTGAATTCTAATGTTTTCTTTACTCTATTAGCAATTACCTTTGTAAATAGCTTGTATACTACAGAGAGCAAGCTCATCGGCCTGTAATTCTTCAAGTCCTTGTCATCTCCTTTCTTATGTATTAGGATGATGTTAGCGTTCTTCCAAGACTCTGGCACCCTTCCCGTCAGGAGACACCTCGTAAACTGGGTGGCTAGTTTTTCTAACACAATCTGTCCTCCATCTTTCAGCAGGTCTGATGTTACCTAATTCTCACCAGCAGCTTTGCCTCTTTTTATGCTCTCCAAAGCTTTTCTGACTTCTTCTATCATTTCTGGTGAGGTGTCATCTGGGTTACTGCTAGTTATTATGGTATCAAGGTCGTTTTTGTCTCGGCTACTGTACAGATCTCTGTAAAACTCCTCCGCTATTTTAACTATCCTATCCATATTGGTAGTTATTTTGCCTTCTTTGTCCCTTAGTGCATACATCCGACTTTTGCCTATCCCAAGTTTCCTCTTCACTGCTTTGACGCTTCCTCCGTTTTTCAGAGCGTGTTCCATTCTCTCCATGTTATACCTTCTTACATCGCTTACTTTACGTCAATTAATCAACTTCGAAAGCTCTGCCAGTTCTATTTTGTCTGTTGTACTTGACACTTTCATGATTTGACGCTTCTTAATTAGGTTCTTCGTTTCCTGGGAAAGCTTGCCAGTGTCCTGTCTAACTACCCTTCCTCCAACTTCCACTGCACACTTTGTAATGATACTCGTCAGATTATCATTCATTGTATCTACGCTAAGGTTGGTTTCCTCATTAAGAGCCGAGTACCTGTTCTGCAGCGACACTCTGAATTCCTGTACTTTCCCTCTCAGTGCTAGCTCATTGATTGGCTTCTTGCGTACAAGTTTCTGTCATTCCTTTTTCAAGTCTAGGCGAATTCGAGACCGTAACATTCTATGGTCACTGCATCGTACCTTGCCAACCACTTCCACATCCTGCACGATTCCTGGGTGTGCAGTCATTATAAAGTGTATTTCGTTCTTATTTTCGCCATTAGGGCTCCTCCATGTCCACTTGCGGTTTTCTCGTTTTCGGTAGAAGGTATTTAAAATCCGCAAATTATTGCGTTTTGCGAATTCTACTAGTAGCTCTCCTCTGGCGTTTCTAGTGCCGATGCCATAATCTCCTACTGCTTGGTCTCCAGCCTGCTTCTTCCCTACCTTTGCATTAAAGTCGCCCATCACTATAGTATACTGTGTTTTTCCTTACTCATTGCCGATTCCACGTCTTCATAGAAGCTTTCAACTGAAGCGTCATCATGGCTGGATGTAGGCGCGTAAGCCTGTACTACCTTCATCTTGTATCTTTTATTCGGTTTGATTACAATACCTACCACCCTTTCATTATTGCTATAGTATTGCTTTATGTTGCCAGCTATGTTTCTGTGAATTAGGAACCCCACTACCAGTTCTCTTCTGTCTGCCAAGCCCCGATAGCAAAGGATGAGCCCATTCTGTAGCACAGTATAGGCCTCATCTGTCCTCCTAACCTCACTGAGCCCTATTATATCCCATTTAACACCCTCTAGCTCCTCGAATAGTACAGCTAGACTTCCCTCAATAGATAAGGTTCTAGCGTTAAATGTTGACAAGTTCAGGTTCCAATGGCGGCCTGTCCGGATCCAGAAATTCTTAGCACCCTCTGCTGCGTTGCAGATCTGACCACCGCCGTGGTCAGTTGCTTCGCAGATGCTGGGGACTGATGGCCGTGAGTTATTTGACGTATGCCTGTGGGAGGTAGTGACCAGATACTGCACCAGGGTGCCCAATCCTTCTCTGGTGAGAGAGTGCGTTCCCGGCGGTGGTTACCGGTGTGGCCACACCCCAGGCCTCTTAATGTGGTTCCATTAACACGCGGATTTTTTTTAATCCGGTTGGGCCGCGCAGTTCCCAACCTTTACAGAAGAATAAATGTGAACTAACAAACATTTACATAGGGACTTTTATGTCTTAGCACCCCTACACTGCAATGAAACTATCTTTACAAAGGGTTACATGCGAACTAATATATATACACCTACTCGTTCATTGTGAATACTTTGAAATTTTCAATAAGTTAAATTCAAACTAAAGTGAATTGAAATACTGTACTATTCATTCGAATATTCACAGAAGCATAGTTTCTTGGGAGGGTGTTGATTGCGTGATGGGCTTTTGAACCAATACAGAGTACAGTTTCAGAAGCCCTTGCATGGCTTACCTGGACTGTGTCAGCTCTGTCTCACCAAGCTCAGAGAAGAGAGAGTTGGTATGTATTCGTTCTCAAAGCCCTGTGCAGAAATGGACACAAGAGCGACATCCCCAGGGGATCTCTTGGTCTGTGCTTCATCTTGTACACTTAAACACTGGATGTGCATGGACACCACATGCGCCAGGAAACCATCCTTCTTGGCTCACCCTTGTACTAAAACAACAGTGAAAGGCAATGCCCCACTGCACTCAAGGGCAGGCCCAGCCTGGTCCAAAATCTTTGGAAGAGGCCACCACGATTATCCCACATATCTGCTCTCATGTGTCATGTGACTGCCTGTGTTGTGTTTTAACACTCAAGTGCTCACGCTTAGGTCACTGATGATATCAAGTCTATTTGTGTTTTATAATCTTTTTTCTAATATGAATGCATACCACTTAGCCAATTACCTATATATTATCCATTATCTATATAAGCACAAGGACACAGACACAATATTGCTCATAAGGTGTCTTTAATAATAATGCTCCCCACATAGGTTTATGAACAATACTGCCTTCTGTCAACATTTTTTTCTGAAACCTACCTACACACAGCAGGTTTAGTTGACTGAACAGTCATCCTCTTTACAAACATGTGCAGATGAAATGACAAATGTGGGTCAAGACCAAAAAGCTGACCCACGTCTTGTTCCCACAGCCCCAATTGCTTTGAAGCTGCCCAGTCACGGTGAGATTGAAATTGTGCATGCATGTATGACAGGGCTCGTCCATTGATCTCCAATTCAATTGCTATCACACATAAAAGAATGAAGTCAATTAACCAGAAAGACCTCAGGCTGCACAAAAAAGAGCAAGCACTAGAGACACTATGTACAAGACAGTGCAACTTACTTCATTGAGAAATGCAATCAACTGCTTCAGGCTGATGTAATCTGTCTTGCCTTCTGTTATTGAGTTGAAGAGTTCTTCAACTCAATAAAAGCACAAACGTATGCTTGATATTTTCGGTTGCGTGTACCGTAGACGTCGTCGCTTCAGCTTGTGCTGTTGCGACCAGCTCTGCCCTTGTTTTTGGCATCACAGTTCTACACACTGACGTGGCATGTCATCCCTTGCACAACTTGCATTTTACGTGGGCTTTCCAAATGCGTGTGGTTTGGTTTGGTCGCGAGCTTCTGAAGCATACTCTATTTTCGGTAAATATAGCTTTCTTTTCATCCATTGGAATGCTCCGACGACAGCTTTCGGGTTGCGTGGGTTTTCTGCTTGCAGAATAGGCATATTCTCTCCACTGAGTTATAGAAACTTGAAGTTGTGCGCATCTGTCAGCCGTTATTTCTTGGTTTTGCAGTTATTCTCTTTTGTTCACGTTGTCTTTTTTCACGAAAAGCCCCTTGATCTTTCAAGAATAACATAATCCTGTCCAGTTTTTCCTCGCACGCGTTTCCTGTTCAGTTGCTTTTCTCGCTGTTTCCTGTCTCTGAGCTGTTTCTCATAGCTTCTTTTGACTTGATCTGCACAGGTAATTCTGGTGGAATAGCTCTTTTTATTACCGGTAACAACATCGGCACATAGCTCTCGGTTCCCACTTTTAGGGATTTGAATGCCAATATATTAACTTGCACTCTCTGTACTATAGCCTATTTAAGTCACCCGTATCTTGAGCAGACCACACTTTCTCCAAACTCAAGACAGACAGACAGACAAAGAACTTTATGGGGGTCCTGAGAAACGCTGCTCTTTTCGAGCAACGTCGCGGGCCGCTCCCACGTAGAACCGGGAGGCCTAGCCTCACCGCCGTGTCGTGGGCTCTCGACAGCCCGTAGTTGTGGTAGCAACTCTGAACTTCGTAAGGCAGAGTCACAATCTTCTTCTGTGAGCCGAGTTGAGTCCCGTAACGAGGGGCACTGCCAGAGCATAAGTGCTAAGTCACTAACCTAACCACAATCAGGACAGGTAGAATCAAAAGCCTCGGAGGAGACTATGCAAACTTAAGAACTCATTCATGTGCATCTCAATTGAATGTTTGCGAGTGCCGAACGTTTTTTCCAGTATTTTGATTGCGTCGTCATATATTTCCTCTGCCGAGTACGGAAGTCCTTCAATAGCAGCCACCGCTTTTCTGGTTAGCGATGCTACAAGTAATTGAACTTCTGTCCCTTGCTCATGTTTGGTCTTAGGTGAGCTGCCTACTCATACTGAGCTCAAAAGCGGTTCCACTCCAAAGCGTTACCACCGAACTTTACCGTTTCAAGCTTTGGTAGCTTAACTAGTTCCGTTGCTTCTTGCCCTGTACTTGATGGCGTCACCTGCCTTGTCCTATCGTTTGAATCCAAGTTTGCAGGCTGTCGAAGTCTGAATTCGATTGCAGACAAGGTCGCCGTTAATTCGATGTCGTATTCTATGACCCTTTCGAATTCAGCTTCGGTGTTGTCTTCTGTCAGAAACGTTTTAATTTGCTCGTTCACGCTCTTGAGACTGTCACTTATTTCTTTATTCTGTGCCTGCGTTGTAAGCAGCTGCTCCCGGTTAGCTCCATCCTTAATTTGCTGCTCGGCTACGTTAATCAATCACGTGATCAGGGAGCGAAGCGTTTTCCTTTTCTCCATTATCACTTCATTGCTCATATTTAGGCGGTTTACAGTGACTCCTTACTTGTCATTCATTCGTTCTTATGGTCGAACTGGCCCCCGTTGTCTCGTCACTTGATCCACGTCGATCCTCTGCTCTTCCGGCGTTTTCTTCTCTGCTGCTCCGTGGCAGGTTGGCCTTTCTTGCCAGCGAGGAGGTAGTTACCTGGTCGCGGCCCCATTATTAAGACGATCGAGACCAGGATGATGATGATGATGATGATGATGATGATGATGAACCTTCATCTTTGCTGGCATTCGCCCACAAAGGGGGATCGGCCAAGAACCGGGCGGCAGGATCACCAAGTGTGCTAATTGAGGCATTCGGGTAGTCTCGTAGCCATAAATAATAACAATAGGCTAAGAGGGTAATCTTTTTGTTGCCCTTATGTACAGGAACTGCTTCGAACGAATACAGTTTATTAGAAGAAGTGAAGTAGCACGCGTTCGCTCTAGGCCGCAGTCTTCTTTCTTCTTCTTCTGGCGTTCAATCATAACATTTTATATACATACATAGCCTTCATAGATTAGGAGAAAGCGTTCGGCTCAGTTCGACGCGTTCGAAGCGTTCGACATGAGAGGATCGATGAACCCCACATAAAAATACTGGAAGAAACCTTCAGCAGATACGCAGCCACCATAGCTATCCGTCAAGAAAGCGACAGAATCCCAATAAATAGTAGTGTAAAGCATGGAGACCAATTGTATGCAATGCTATTCACAGCGTGTTGACAGAAGGTTTTCAGAGCCCTGGATTAAGAAGAGTTAGGGATAAGAGTTATTTACGGAAATTATTTTATAACCTGCAGTTTGCGTGTGACATTGCCTTGTTGAATAACTCAGTGGAAAAACAGCCGCATGGTTACGGCTGTGTGCTGCTCGCAACAGCAGTTAAGTGAAACACGAGCACATCAACTCTGAGAGCCGGAAGGTTCATTAAACTGGTTTATGAAGACAGCCGTGCAAAAGGTGGCCGCCAGCACTTCCTGCTGCATTCAATGTGGCAGTTCCGCTTTAGGGCAGGTGGTGACTACAGTGACACCATCTTGCGGTACACAACAGTCCCCACCCCAACTTCGTATTTTGGAGGAAGTCATTTATTTAGGCCAGTAGCCTGATATGATGAGAGGAACTGTGAGAGCATCTTTGATCCGTGTCAATGTGACAGTCAATTGACCTGGCGGAGTTGCAGGCCTGTGGCTGCTCAGGAGGGTTTCAGTCCACATGGCGGTGCCGCATCTGGTCAGATGTCACCTCGTTTCCCAGCGGTGAAGTGTGTGAACCTGGTCTTACAATGGCCCCACCACCTCAGCACGACCTGCAAGAACCCAGCATGGTCCAGGAGCGTAGTTTCGCACATACACTGCATCGGCTAACGCAAAACGGCGTGCTGGTCTTTGCTCTTCCTTGTTCTAGATGGTCTGGCCGTGGTCGACTCTCATCTTGTCGGGGTACAGTCTGTCTACGAGTGCCTGAAGAGCTACAGAGTTGCACTATTACTATTGCATAGAGTGACATGCTGCTGGAGCAGGAAAATCGTGAGGCGTTGGTCCCAGTCGTCCGGGATGATCCATTCCAAAGAGCCCTCTGTTTTTCTGACCACGCGCTCAGCTTTTATATTGGTTGCTATATGAAAAGGGCAGATACAACGTGGTGAATCAGGCCACCCGCTAAGCACTGCCGAAACTCGTCAGATACAAACTTTGCCGCATTGTGCAATGTCCGGTTGTCTATGAGTCGTGAAGAAGCGGTGCAGCCACCTTATGACTGTAGAACTAGTCATGGATGACCCTGGAACCACCTCCACTCCCTATTCGGCTATTTCTGGCCAACACAAATGTTCTCGTTGGTGACTACTTTTCGTCAAACTGGCGAATTGGAGAGACCCGTGGCGACCTAAATTTATGAATATTGACGTGGCAAATTTTGGAAATGTTTGGCTTAAGTGTCGAGTGAGTTATCCATTCAATACTCAGTGTCAGACAAATTAGCGGAAAACTATTTTTATTTTTGTAGTTTTAGACCCATCGGTACAAGGTGCTCCTAACGCACAATTCAGTATGCCTGTCTTTTTTCTTGTGTGTACCTCCCAATTCACATTAGACAGGTACTGGCGCAATGGTGCGTCCGCCAGCAATTTCCCTGAAAATTCAGGTCAGAGTGCTGCTTCGCGTACCACAAGACGGTGGTGTTATATCACGTGTTTAGGTGCTTCTAGAACTTTATGCTTCTTTAAAATTTCGCTTCTGAATTGGCTAGAGTATGGTAAGACTGGTGTTCCGACTACAGCTTCGACTGTCGCGAACAGTTTGTCGACTTTTTCCGTGCTGTACTGCCCCCTAATTTCGAATATTAAGCCTAAATTTCTCTTTAAGATACTTTTTGTGTGGACCAACAAGTCAGGCTTCTTTGGGCAGCCTTCTGAAATCGCAGTGAGGGGACTACATATCATGAGCATCACCACCCATAAAGCGTTCTGTGGGCATTGGGACAATTACTACATACTTCGGAATTTATTTACGCTGTTTTGTTATTAGGTTATTAAATTATAGAATACATAATTTCATGGCAATGAAATTCTCTAAATTTGCAGGAAGGCTACGCATGCTATCCGTTTTGTGTTGTAGCGATTGCTTCATTCGGTATTTGCTACAACGAAAGCCATCACAAGTTTTTGTTATGAAGCACAAGCATTCAGTGATGCTGCTAGTGCATGCATGTCCTTTTTTAGGGCCCCCACAGTGAAGCAGGTAAAATGACTGGCTTTAAAAAACGTACGTCTATGTGGCTAATGTTTTGGGGTGGTGCCGTACTCTTCAAGGCTATAAATAATTAGGAGTTTTATTACTAGGAAAGGCTCACATAGATAGAGCGGTGACTTTTTCGGTGAAATTTGAAGAAAATTGACGAATTTTGGTGACATTTTGCTTGTTTTTTGGCGACTTCAATTGAAAGTCAGTGGCAAGCCTGCCCACATAACACTTGTGGGAGGTGGGCATATGAAGGCCCTGTGACCGAGGGTCTTCATATAGCCAATCCCTGAATGTGCACTATTCAATGCCTCTACTACTTCAGATCGAGCGCCTGTATGGATAACAACTCTGTTTCCCCGTAGGACACACCTCTTGTACACAGAGATATCATGCTGTCTCTGCTCACAGGCCTGAAACTCACCACTCATATGATCTGAAGGCCAACCGCTAGGAGTCAGCTGCGAACACAAGACAGCCCAGTGTCCCACCAAGTAAAAAAAATCACAGAATATCTACGGAGTGAATGATAATGACTATGGATGAGTGGGGCGAAGCGTTCGTCAGCCCGTGCATGCTTCCGTCAGTCCGTTCGTTCTTGCTTCCATACGTCCGCGAGACCTTTCATGCGTCTGTCCATGCATCCATCCGTCTGTGCGCGTGTCCGCCTGTCCGTACATGCGCATGTCCATCCATCCGTCCGTCCGTCTTCGAGTATGTCTGTCCGGCGTTCACCCATGCGTCAATCGAGCGTCCATCTAGTGAACACTCGAAGTACCTCCATCTCCCATCTCGAATCCCCTGTGGTATATACTCGCTTTAGAGCGGGTATGTACCACCGATAGCTGCCTGCTACTACTACTACATACATCGGAGGATGCACAGGCCTACACCTTAAGGAGCTTTGTCCATAAAAGAGGCTTCGTTGTCAACTTCAGCATGAAGGCTTTGAGTAATGGTAGCGGCGGGCATACAGTCACTGGTGAAGGCAGGTCGCTTTGTGAATCAGCGTTGGCAACATCCTTAACTCAACAATGGACCAGCGTGTAGCTGTATGCATTGAAAGGGATGAACAAACGGGGCAATCGAGATAACAGGATCACCTGGGTTACCTTGTCCGGTGCGAAAATTTCCAGGAGAGGCTTGTGGTCTGTTAAATTTATGAACTCATGCCCTTAGAGATAGTCGCAAACTATTATTGGTGCTACAAAGGTCAATCAGCGCATAGTTGTGCTCTGGCTCTGATAGCGTGCGTGAGCAAAACGCAATGTGCACCTCCCTGGAGTCTTCCAGTCTGTGGCTAAGCACTGCCTCAATGTCCGCAGTACATGAGTGACATGTTAAAATCATAGGCTTAGTTGGGTCATAAGGTATCACGACCGTGTCTAAAGAGAGGAGACCCTTCAGTGCATCACATGTCTTTTGCTGCCTCGTTTCCCAGGCCCACACTGCCTTTGTATCTGGAAGACGGTGAAGGGGCTCGACAACAGTGGCCTTATCCTTCAAAAAACCACGATAAAAGTTGAGCAGGCCTAGAAATGCTTGTAGCTCTCACTTATTCTTGGGAGGTGGTGCTTCGTGGATAGCGGCAGCTCTCTTATCTCTAAGTGTACCAGCAGCACTTACACAAAAACCCTGAAATCTGACTTCCGGCATATTTACAACGCAAGTTTTTTCTTGATCCGCAGGCCGGCATCCTTGCATCATTGAAGTACCTCACAAAAGCGTGATGGAAGCAGTGATAACTTTGCTGTCGAAGTATGAAACTACTCCAGGAATCTCTTGAGGAGCCCATTCATTTGTGTTTCGATGATAGCGGGTACACTGCTTATCCCGTACTTCAGCCGTTTTATATTCTCCTCTATGTATGCGTGGCAATAGTCTAACCATCCGCTGACGCGTAATATACGGACAGCTGTTGATACGCTTGTGCAAGGTCTGATTTCACGAAGCACTTCTCTCCAAATAAAAAGGACATTAACTAACTCACAACCGGAATCAGATACGTGTGCTGCTTCAGAGCATAGTTAATGGTGGATTCGTAATCCCCGCATATTCTAACGTCACCGTTGCTCTTGAGTACACTCACTAAGGGTGACTGCCACGCTGCCTGTGTCACAGGCTCCAGTACTTTCTGCTGAAAGAGGCGCTGCAGCTCCTCCTCCAGTTTCGTTTGAATTGCAAAAGGTAGTCTACATGCTTTGAGGTGCACTGGTTGAATGCTCGGGTCAAGGTGCAGAGCGACTTGTGAGCCCTAGAGGTTACCCAGACTCTCCTCGAATACCTCACTGAACTCAGAGCACAAAGTCGACCGTCCACTTTTCAGCCTGGGAGACACCTTAACTGATACTGCCCAGTTGTCGATGCCAGTCAACTCGCAGCAGGTTGTTGCGGGTGCCCGTTGCTACCAGTACCTTCAGCAGGCTTGACAACTACTTGTGCTTCACATGCACGTTACCGGACCCCATAAAATCTACTGGACACTGCGGATAATGAACCTCTATTGAAGAAAAGTCAGTCAGTATCAGCTCTCCATTGCACTCCTGGAGACGGCGGAATGTCTCTTCGGTGAAGAGCGAGAAATTCGATCCGGAGTCCACCTTTATTTACGCAAGTCTGGCCCTCTATACCAACCTTTGCTGAAAGCTTCCGAGACACCTGTGAGCCCTCGGAGCCGACATAATATTTGTAGTAGCACTCATCAGGAGGTAACGCAGTTATCTTGTACGCCGCTCTGTCATTCCGTGGCTGTCGAAGCGGCAGGTTTCGGAGCTGGCCACTTAAGCTGCTGCTGCGGCAGAATCTTTCGATGTGACCGGTTTTCTGGCACAATCTTCACTGCGCGTTCTTGAAACAGCAGTCGGCGTGGAGTTGTGCTCCAAAATAATCCTAGCCGGTGCCATTACTGGTAGCCGGACGGTCCGTCTGCTCGAGCGCGGCTGTTTCCTGGCGGTTAACTTGGTTGGTCGTGGCAATGGTCGTGGCAGAGTCATTTTCTTCAGATTGTCAAACAACTCTCGTGATTTCGCGGCCGCTTCTGCCACCCGAGCTTCCTGTTGAGCAAGGGCAAAGGTCAGCTGCTTCTTTGCGAAAAATTGGTTCTGAAGGTGCTCGTCTCGGAGGCTGCACACGAGACGATCCCTGTGCATTTCTTCAAGGTTGGGGAAATTGTAGTGCGGTACCAGATGCCGCAGCTCCGGAATGTGAAAAGACACCATATCCTCTGGTGCCTGGTCTCGCTTGTGAAATTCTCTAGAAAATTTTCGATGGCTAAGATAAAAAATGAGCCTTCTGCACCTCTAACACCTCGGTGAGTGTATACGATTCCGGCGTCACTGCGCCAGGAGTGATTCCAGTAATTAAAACGTGTTCGTGCCGCACATTCTGAAGAAGACCACCAAACGACGCTTCTCCTCCGCAACTGCGCTAGTATGAAACAGCTTTAACCCTGCTGCGTACGAGTCCCAATTCGCCGGCGTTGACTCATAAAAAATCTCCATCAGGTCTAGCGTAGAAGTCACTGTCATGAATAACTTGCGCTATGTTTTGGCGTACGACTTGCCGTTACATTTTCGTCCTTGTCGACACTGCTTTTTCCTGCTCGCACCGGTCGCTAGATGAAACACGAGGACTTCAACTCGAAGAGCTGAAAGGTTCATTAAATAGGTTTACGAAGACAAGTGCGCAAAAGACAGCTGTCAATACTTCCTGCTGCATTCAAAATGGCTGTTCTGCTTCAGGGCAGGTGGTCACTATAGCGGCACTACCTGGTGGTACACAACAGTTATGAACTAGTCACGTAAAGCCGATGAGTCGGTCTGAAAACAGCTATGATTATAACTGAAGTAATGTGCACTGGTTTCCGCACCAAGCAGCGCTTTGCGATAGGTGCAGAGACGCTGGAAGTTGTCAAGAAGTATGTCCACCTAGGACAGGTAGAAACCGTGGAGCCGAATCATGACAGGGAAATGTTTAGTAGAATAAGGATCAAGTGGATCACATTCGGCAAGCATTCTCATTTAATGAATAGTAATCTACTCATAACCGTAAAGACAAAAATATATAACAGCTGTATCTTGCCGGCCATTGCCTACAAAGCAGATTGACTGGTGATTGAAATGTAAGGTTTGAACATCCCAAAACCACCATATGATTATGCGAGACGCCGTAGTGAAAGGCTCTGGAACTTTAGACCACCTGGGGTTTTTTAACGTGCAAACAAATATGAGCACATGGGCCCACTGAAATTTCGTCTCTATCGAAAACGCAGCCACCACAGCCGAGACTCTATCTTGCGACCGCCGATCAGCCACCGAGTATCTTAGCCACTAGCAGGAGCGTAGCCAGAAATTTTTTTGGGGGGGGAGGGAGGCACACAGGCATCACCCAGCTTTTCTCTGTGAGATCATTATCGGCGGTATTTTAAACAGACGGTGTGCATGTATATCAAGTCATGAGATTCCCCCTCTCCCCAAGCGTGTGGTTGTGAAGAGAATAAGAAAAGTACTGGAAGAATGATTGATTCAAATGCCCATATATTTGTAAGTATAGGGCTCTGGAATTTTAAACCACCTGTGGTTCTTTAACGTGCACCCTAATCTGAGCAACCAAGCGTACAGCATTTACACCGAGCGTCCCTTTAAATTTCGCATAGCATACGCCATCGCTAACACGCTGCTTGAAACACCGTCTACTTCCCGTCGCTGCGAACCCAACCGTCGACTCCGTCAGTTGCGTGCTTGTCGGCGAAATGTGGTTGCTGTAATCGTGCCGGTATAGAACCTGCGTGGCGAGCATGTCTTCAAAGAATTGCCAACGCATTGGACCCGTATGGGGACACACCGTGCCCCGCACGCGTTACTCGCAGGCAGACAACACGACGAACAACAACAAGCAGTGCGCACAGCTGCTTAAAGAGTGACTGGAAGTCGTAGGCTCCTTCTCGACAGCAAATTTGGCTCCGCGGCCCAGAGATATGAGACGGCGCGTCACGCGGAGGCCCGAAAGGGCCAGAAAGGAAGGCGGAGTAATTATGGGAATTTGTAGCACGCCGGTGGCTCGTATCGCTGCCACATGCAGAATCGTTGAACGGCATTTTGTACACGATGCGCGCATTTACATAAAATGCTTGCAAAATATTGGTTGTGTTTGAAGGGCCTTTCAAACACGCACATTAAAACACGGGACAGTCTATTTTTATTTTTTAGCTTTAGTCACTATAGGCTTTTTGAAACGATAGCGTTATGGCAAGGTGTTTTCCGTTGTTTGCGAGCGTGCAGCCGACATTTCCCTTTACGCCAACAGATTCATACCTGTACAGGATATTTCACCGCGCAGCATACGTGCATTCATGTTTCTAGCACATATACATGCGTGAAAAGAAGCAGCCTCGAGCGACACAAAATTTTCAGTGATAGGTTCAGAAGTGATGACGGAATGAACTCCGGAGGTGTTCAGATTCAGAGCATAGTGCGTGATAATCCATTTCACAGAACGCGTGAACTCCACGAGGACTGCTAGCGCATGCAACACGATCTAGTGTGCACCGTCCATCCCTGTTCGTTGCCTGTATTGGGCATTCTGATGTGAGTCGCGGGAATTTCGCTGCTGCCACCATCTCCTTGGAGTTCATTCACGTTTGTGGAATTTCATTGGAACGCTACAGAAACTACCAGCCTTCCATATGAACGCAATCACATTGGGGGACGTCTCGCACGCAGAGTAAGATACTGAACGAGCGCGACCTTTCGGACGCCTGAAGGGAAGCGGAGAAAATGTATACCCGTGAATGTTTCCGCCCGGCGAAAAACGAGCGTTAGTGTTTAAGGTGGAAACTTACCGGCCGACATGTATTGTCGCTAAAGTTCTCGTTTTTCACAATCAGGGTCACTGCCTGACATTTTCTAAGCGCATTGCTTCCTTTGAATGTGAAGTCAACTTCTTGAAATACGCTTCCTACATGTATTGCTGGGTAGTTCATGTCCTGGGTCAATCAGCGGCTTTCTATGAGACTCGATGGTCGAGCCGAAACTCAGTACAGTATAACGCTTGATGATTATTTCCCGAAAAGCGACGCTGCTCCCAGTACACGCTTGACAACTGGGGAAAATAAGAATGCCACTTGTCACAGTCAGGCAGCTTCATCCTAGCAACGTGCCAGGGGCCGGCGTGCAAGAGCACTTTAGGCTTACAGTATTGCTGGCATTTTCTGCACTATTTAACAGACAAGTTTAATGCGAGCTTTAAAAGGGATCGGCACACCTTGAAGATGCTTTCTTCGCTTCTGCCACAGTATATTCCCGAATCTGCCGCTTTTCCCTCTGCCGAGAAGTTTGCTGACGTGTACTCGATCATTATCTCAACTTCGGCATTGCAAGTGAAGTTAACAATATGACCTGCGAAATCAGAGCGAGAGAAGCGAGAAATGCTGAGCATGTCAGCGATGCAAGCGGTTGCCAATTGCTCAAAGGTATTCTTTCCTTAGTAACCTGCGCTCTGCTGATGACATTGCATTGCTGAGTAACTCAGGGGAGGAAGCGCATCGCATGATAGCGGAGTTAGACAAGGAGAGCAGAAAAGTAGGTCCTAAAGTTTTTCTGCAGAAAACGAAAGTATTGTGCACCAACCTCGGAACAGAACATCGCTTCGAGATAGGTAAAAGTGCACTCGAAGTTGTAAAAGACTACGTCTACATAGGACAGGTAATAACTGCGGAGACGAACCACGTTATCGAAGTAACTAGAACAATAAGAACGGGGTGGAGCACATTTGGCGAGCACTCTCAAATCGTGACTAATAGATTGCCGCTATCCCTGAAGAGGAAGATATATAACGCCAGCATCTTGCCGGTACATAGCTATGGAGCGGAAACATGGAGACTTACAAAGAGCGTTCAGCGTAAATTGAGGGCGACGCAGCAAGCGATGGAAAGTAAAATGATAGGTGTAACTTTAAAAGACAAGAATAGGGCAGATACAATCAGGGATCAAACCTAGCTTGGTTGAGGATATCAATGTTTAATTCTGGAAAAGAAAATGGACAAGAACTGGGCATGTAGCACGTAGGCAGGAAAACCGCTTGTCATTAAGGGTACCTTACAAAATTCCTAGAGAAGGCAAGCGGGTTATGGAAAGTTAGGTGGGCAGATGAGATTACAAAGTTTGCTGTATAAAGTGGCAGCAGCAAGCACAGGACCGAGTTGACTGGCGGGACATGGGAGAGACCTTTGTCCTGCAGTGTACGTAGTCTGGATGATTATGATAATGATGATGATTTTCAGACGTGCACCACCTTATAAAGACTCCGGCAACTTTGCCGCTGAGCCCAACTGAATTGAAAGGCTTTTTCGATCTCTGAGACGCGTGAAGTTGTACCTGATAGCTAGAACAACAAACGAAAGATTATTTGGCATCACTCTCTGAGCATCACAGTGAGATACAAGTCCACCGGGAAGATATTCTCTCTTTTCTTTACCGGGAACGTAGACGGCTGCAGCTGAATGTGTGTGTAGTACCAACCATAGGCGCCTGCTAAAAATCAACAAAGTTACCTGGTTTTATTATGATTTTGTGAACAACAGTAAAAGAATAGTTATAATGACCAACACTCTACAAACTGCGGAGGGTATCGCAGGAGTAAAAAGGCCAAGTTAATCTTCAGAGTGTTCTTGAACACTCTCGCAAAGCATTACATATAGTGAAATTCATTTTCACTCACTATGAAACGAGAGAGTGAAACAGCTTTCTACTCTTGCTCTTTTTGAGAGAGTGAAATGCCGACATACTCTTCAGACATGAGAGGGTAAAACAGTGTGATACTCTTGATCTATATTACTTTTATATGCGTCGGCAGACCGCAAGTGATTACTACTACCTAATAGCTACACGTACGTGCAGTGAAATGTACTGCATTTGTTTGTTTACACGTTAGAGATCATAACGAAAATAACAGCCTTTTCAGCGCACGACAGTGAATTTCAGCGCACTGGAAGACACCCGATACCTTAAATATCCACGTTTTTAGCTTTGAATCTGTGCAGTGAAATAAGCGAATACCAGCTTTTTCAATCAGTCATGATCGAAACTCAAGGTTGATTGATATGTGGGGTTTAACGTTCCACATTACGGAACCGGAAGGCGCACTCAAATACTCGCTCTATAGGCAACAAATTCGCGTTTCTGCTACTAGGACTGGATATGGTAGAGCCCAAATTGCATTTCGTGCCCCAAAGCTTATAAATCATTTACGTGAACAATTAAATTTTAACCTCTCATTAACGCAATTCATATATCACATAAAACATCTCCTCATTAATTGAGTATAATAAACACCATGTTTCCAATAAACTTTTGGCTAGGTTCCACATATACTCTCACCTTT
Source organism: Rhipicephalus microplus (assembly GCF_043290135.1). Taxonomy (NCBI): domain Eukaryota; kingdom Metazoa; phylum Arthropoda; class Arachnida; order Ixodida; family Ixodidae; genus Rhipicephalus; species Rhipicephalus microplus. The sequence continues at coordinate 136,479,674 of NC_134702.1, read as the reverse complement.
AGGTACAAAACGCGTGTATATACAATAGTTCGTACGTGAATATGGGCAGATGTATTTATGAATATATGAGTGTATTATATGAATATATGAATATGTATGTGTTTTTTATATGTAATGAAAAGAGCCTCGATGTCTGATTCTGTGTGTCTATGCAGCCTATATTTTGTACTCATATGTCACCTATTTTTGCTTTTTTGCTATTTCTGTGTTTCTGTTATTATGCTGCTCCTTGTATTGTGATAATTATTATTCAATGTAGCACTGTTTGCTGAACTTTTTTCGCGTAGCGAAGCCACGTCAGGCCGAATGGCCTTTAGCTTCGCTTCGTTTTTCTGTATCTCTCCGGAAATAAATCTGTTCATTTCAAAAACCACCATTGAAATATGAGAGACGCCGTAGTGGAGGGCTCTGGAAATTTCGACCACCTGGGGTTCTTTAACGTGCACCAATATCTGAACACACGCGCCTACATCATTTTCGCCTCCATCGGAAATGCAGCTGACGCAGCCGGGATATGAACCCGCGACTTGCGGGTCAGCAGCCGAGTACCTTAGCCACTAGACCAACGCGGTGGGGCGAAACTCAAGGACAACAGCTGTGAGATTCTCCACGTACTAATATTCCTGTTTTTTGCTACGAACATGCACATGGGCGATGGTGCCGTAAATATAATGTACATTACAGCCACAGTGAAGTATCGTGGCTTTAGTCGTAAAACATGAACAAGAATGACCAAAAATTGTGTCCAAGGGAGAAAATAAAAACTAATTTCTTTAGTGTACAATTTAGACCAGCGATGCTTCGTAGGCAGAAATGACTTACCACTTAGCGAGTCAGTGCAAATGACGTTCGTATGATATATATGATATGATATAATATTATGTGAGATATAATCGATTGCGCTAATCTTTTTTTATACCATAAAAGTAAGATGTCAGATAGATGTTTTGATCTCACAAGACACAAAAGAAACACAGTGAACACGTTAGCTACAGGCCGGCTGGTTTTATTATAGTCATTGCAGCTTTTAGCCCAGAAGAACATCCAGAATGTGATGTTTTTGTTTTATTCTGAAAAATAAAGAGACAGGAAGTAAGAAACAAAAAAAGAAAGAGAGAAAGAAAGAAAGAAGTAAGAAATTGTGTAGACACTCAAATATATGCGTCTAAGCAAGAAAACACAGACATGTCATGAACATTACTTATAACATAAAAATAAACATCCCTTTCGCTTTTTTGTTTCTTTTGTGTGATGTAGTGATTAGCGTGTCGGGGTCACATTTTGTTATCCGTCTAGAGGCCAAGGTTGGAGTCCCACTCAATTATGTTGTAACATTTTATCTTTTTGTCATTGTGCTCGTATTCGGTCATCCTGAGGAAATCTGTCAAAAACAATTTGAAACTCCAATTTCAACCCTAGTTCTGCTTTTTTTTTCGTAAGGTATGCTGCTACCCTCTTCGATGTGGTCATGCTACTGTCCTTCGGGCAGCGTTATGTTACTCTGTTGAGGGGGAGTGCTTTGACCTGTGACGGAGGAAACGCTGAACTCTGCCTCAACGAGAGGTGATTTACTCTGGAAAAGAGAGTGAAATAGGGAACAAGAATGTACTCTCCCAAAGAAAGTGCCCAGAATTCTCTTAGTTTTTTGAGTGAATTGACGGGGTTTAACCTCAAAAAGCCATGATATGATTACGAGAGACGCCATGGTGGAGCGCTCCGGATATTTTACCACTTCGGTTCTTTAACATGCGCCTAAATTAAAGTTAACGGACCTTAAGAATTTTCGCCTACATAAAAAAAAACGACAGGGATTGAATCCCGCTACCTGTGGGTCAGCAATAGAGCACTATAACCACTGCACCACCTTCGCGCGTAGTAAAAATGCTGGTTTCGGTAAAATTAGTATGTGCTACTTTTCGTCCAGCTGTAAGGAAGCAAGTTCAACTGTACGAGACATATTGCTAAAATCACTTTGACAGCATGGCAGAGCGATTCAGTTCGGTCCTATTGCCTACTCCTTGCTTTTCAGTATAACCTTTCCCTTGCAGACGTGGATCCCGGATACGAAAGGTGTGTACGGCAATGCAACAACAGAAATTTTCATGTGGCAATCATTCCAAATTTCAGGTCACTTTTAGGGCATATATTGTGACATGTAATGCGCAGGGTAATCTTCGTGTCAATTGAAAACAATAATTAACAGTATTCCGCTATTTATTACGAATGTTTGCTGCGTTACACATTGCTTGCACAGAGTTTTTTTATTTGTTGTAAAAAAGTATGGTTGCTATAAGCATTGCTCGTAATTTTGCGTCAGAACATGCCCACCAATGTTGTTTTTTTCATTCTGTGCATTTCTTGTTGTGCAACATGTCGCTAGTTGCAGAAATACCTCAGTTTGACCTTATAGTAATGTAAATGTAAAGGAATGAACAGATGAAGCGAATCAATAATTAGTGGTATAATTTTGCCGGTTTATGCTCCTTATTCTTGCGCTGTTTGCCACACAGCTAGACAATAAAGCTTGTGCTAACTACAGCTGCCCACACTGCCTTCCTCCTTACGGTTCTTTAGGTTATGACCACCATCTTTTCATTTATCAGCCTAAGTTACATGATGAGTATTTCACTAGGCCTTCCTAAGTCTGTGATTGGCCTGCAAGTTTGCTTGTGTTGCACCTTCCTTACAAGATAACACTTCGGAGCGGTTTTAGCCGTTGTGGCATAGTAAAGGTATTTATATTGTTAAGGCGTTTATTAGTCGGCAGCCAGTGTTCATGCGCTATTTGGTCACAGTAACGGCCAAGCACGGACTGACAGTGCGAGTGACGGCCTAGTTGGGTTGGCCCACTAGAAAGCACTAGAGAGTTTAATCCATTCCAGAGTTCACAAGCTTCTCTACAATCATCCCGGGGTCGGAAAGAGAGCCGCCTGGCGATCTAACAGCTTGTTACTATGATCAGGTCACAGTAAGCCTTTAGGCGCCTCACGTTGACTATGTCGTGCCCGCGACAGCGCATGTCCAGAGATTGTTCAATAGGTTCGATCAGATAGTACCGGAGATGTGCTCTCGATGACGTGGTAGGGGACTTCGTATTTCAGGAGTAGTTTGGAAGAGATGTCAGCTACAGAGGTCGGGATCGATATTAATACAAGTGCACCAGGAAGAAACGTGGGCTCAGAAGTGGCGGAGCCATTACGAATACTCTTCTTCCGCTCTTGGTCATGTGTCGTAAAAGTCTTGGCAAGCTCGCGAAACTCTTCAGCAAGCTTGGCTATGTCTCAGAAATAGGTATACACTCGGATAAGTCCAGCATGTACGGGAGTATCATGTCGATGGTGTGCGACGAGTGCCTTCCGTACTGCAAAAATATAGGTGAAAAACCGGTCGTGCTCTGAGGGGCGGTGTTGTAGGCATAGTCGACGATTGGCAGTATAGTATCCGAATTCATGTGGTTGGCGGCGACGTACTTTGAAAGCATGTCACCGAGGGTGCGGTTAAAAGTTAAGTGACGCCATCCATCTGCGGCTGGTAAGCCGTACTTTTGTGGTGGACAGTATGGCACTCCGTGAAAATGGCTTCGACGACTTCTGACAAGAAGACATGGCCTCAATCGCTGAAAAGCTCCTGGGGTGGACATTAGAGCGGTATTAATAAATGCAGTAAAAGGAACGCAATATCCTGCGCAGTAGCCGCAAATCGGCGGTTTCGGTGTATCGTGATAAATCGTCTACAGCGGCGATAGCCCAGTGGTTACCAGGCGATGCCAGAGGAAGTGGTTCATACAAATCGATACCTATGTGCCCAACCGGACGGTCAGGGGAAGGTAACGGTCGCAGACCGACTGGCGATGGTTTGCGGCGTTGACAAGCAAGGGAGGAGCGAACGAACTGCTGCACGTAGCGGTACATCTCGAGCTAGAAGTAGCCTTGTCGAATGCGGTGGTAGGTTTCGGATGCCCCAGAATGAGCGCATTGCGAATCAGAATGTTAGGATTCAGATATATCTGACCACAGACTGCGGGCTATCACGAGTAACCACTGCCGACCATTGGCATCGCAATTGCGTCAGTGTATGAGGCCATCACGGATGGCGAAATGGTGAGCTAGGCGACGCAAGGCACGCATGGAAGGTGTTGAGGACGGATCAGAGAGTAAGTCGATCAGTGAGGCGATCCAATTATCGTTTCGCTGTTCGGTAGTGAGGACGTCAATATCGATGGCAGATAGATCAATTGGGGTTACTGAGCAGGGCACGTCGTCTTGAGGTAGAGGGGAGCGCGAGAGAGCATCGGCGTCAGCATGCTGGCATCCGTTGTGGTAAATCCCGCGGATGTCGTAGTCTTGTAAGCGAACAGACTAACGGGCGCGACGGCTTGAGGGATACTTCAATGATGAAAGCCAGAATAGTGCATGATGGTCGGTGACGACATCGAATGGGCGACCACACAAATAAGGTCGAAACTTTGTAAGGGCCCCGATGATCGCCAGGCACTCTTTCTCTGTGACGGTGTAGTTTGACTTCTTTGCGCAAACACGTACACGGACACAAGAAAAAGAGGCAAACAACACGGGCGCAACTGAAAGTTGGGCGAGTTGGTACCAACTCGCCCAACTTTCAGTACTGGTGTAGTTTGAGTCTGCTCTCGTGAGCATACGGCTTGCATATGCTACAAAATATTCATGGAATCTGGGTTCGCGCTGCGCCAGGACAGCGCTGAGGCCTACACCGCTGGCGTCCGTGTGCACCTCAGTTGGGGCTGTAGGGTCGTAGTGGTGTAGAACGGCAGGCGACATCAACAAATGGCGGAGCTTCGCGAATGCGTTGTCACACTCGGATGACCACGAATTGAGGGGCCCGCCACTTACGAAGAGCTTCGTCAGCAGTGATAACATCGTGGCAAAGTTTCGTATGAAGCGTCAGATGTATGAGCACAGGCCCATGAAACTAAGCAGTTATTTGACAGATGCTCGTTTGGGGAATTCGGCCATGGCCCGAAGCTTGGCAGGATCAGGAAGAATGCTGTCCTTGGACACGACGTACCCTAGGATGGTGAGTTTTCGTGCTGCAAAGCGGCACTTTTTTAGATTTAGTTGCAAACCGGCATTGCTCACACGTGCTAAAACTTCTTTCAGACGTTGGAGATGCTTGAGAAATCTGAAGCGAAGACAATGACATCGTTGAGGTAACACAAGCACGTGTAACATTTCAAGTTGCGCAGAACGGTGTCCATCAGGCGCTCAAAGGTCGCTGGTGCAATACATAGACCAAACGGCATGACGTTGAACTCATACAAGCCATCTGGTGTGACGAAGGCAGTCTTCAGTCGAGCGTCGTCAGCTATGTGTACTTGCCCGTACCTCGAGCGCAGATCAAGATAAGAAAAACATCGGCTCCATAAAGGCTGTCAATTGCGTCATCGATGCGTGGCAGTAGATAAACATCCTTGTGAGTGATCTTATTGAGCCGTCTGTAGTCCACACAGAACCACACAGAACCGTCTTTTCTCGCGACAAGAACAGGAGACGCCCGTGCACTGTCCGAGGGGCTGAATAACGTCGTGTCGGAGCACAGCGTCAACCTGCTCATTAATTACCCGACGTCCAGCAGGCGACGCACGTTATGGACGTTGCTGTATAGGTAGATGGGCACCAGTGTCAATGCGATGCGTAACAGCAGACGTGGGACCGAGAAAACTTCACCCGACATTTGAAGAAAGATATTCTTGCAACAGGTGCAGAAGCTGGGAACGCTGAACCGCCGTAAGGTTGTCAGTGATGTAGGAGCCAAATACATCAGCAGATGACGGATCAGAAGTGGAAACAGCATTGATAGGACGCGACTAGGGACAACGCGTCTCAATTGGTATGTCCAGGACTTGTGCGTCTTCGACTAGTTCCACTCTGCCGAGACATTCTCCTCGAAGCAATATAATAGTGTACAGGGACGAAAATAGCGGCGTCACCCTGGTTGACCTGCACGGTCACGAAAAGCACTAGTAGCCCTTTCCTGCTACAAGCGCGGTTGGATGGCGAAACGAGTGCAATTGCGTCGGAGAGACCAGCACAGTAGACAGACAAAGCCGATGTCGAGTTTGGAGGCACCGTTGTATAGTCTTTCACTAGAATCTTGCTCAGTGTCGAGGGACTGTCTTCTCGCTTCAAATGTGAGAAGGGCGAGAGTTCAATTTCGGCGGCGTCATAGCGGGAGAGAAAGTCCCATCCCAGGATGACGTCATGAGAGCATGCCGGAATGATGATGAACTGGCCGACATACAGAACGTCCTGAATGACAACGCGAGCTGTGCATCTCTTGTAGGATGAATACGATGCAAACTAGTCGTACGTAGAGACAACCAAGAAAGTGGCGTCGTCACATTTCGAAGTAAGCGGCAGAGGTTATCGTTCAAACCTCATACGGCAGCTTCAGTGTCAATAGAGCCGATGCACAAACACCGCCACAAGCACGTCAGTGACATTCGAGGGGCTGCTCTGAGGGCTTTCACATGCGATAGCGTCGCAGTCCTTGCCTCGGGGACTGCGACGACTAGTTTTCCCGCTTATGAGCAGCCGAACTTGACCACATGGGGGACAGGGAATGACGTCGTGGAGACGACGACCTTCGAGGAGACGGACCTGGGCGAGACCGTGGTGGCATAGACGGTGGTTCTTCGTGATAGGGACGGTTGAGCTGGCCAGCAAGAGGCGAAGAAACTAGAGCTGGCTGTACGCGATGGCAATAACGGGCTACGTGACCGGCATAACCGCAGGCAAAGCAGATAAGCCGGTTGTCGGGTGTGCCCCATCTGTTCACCGGGTTAGGTCTCACCCATGTCGCTCGCAAGGGCCGATGGACTGAACGGCGGCTGCATGGTGGGCTGAAGCTGAGGCTGAGGGGTTACGTCAACATACGTAGCGGGCATACCCGCTGTAAAGGACGGAGGTCAAGCGGCAGCTTCGGCGTAGGTCCAAGGAACGGGTGCTAGAACGACTTGAGGCAGCCTGGTGACCACTTTGGCGTAACTGAGGGGCGCAAGACCCGGAGATTGTTGGGGGTGGTACGCAGGCATTACCTGCGCTATTTGCTGCTAAATCGCTCGATGGATGGCAGAAAGAAGGGTAGTAGCCGCTTGTTGAACAGCCAGTTTTTATATATATATATATATATATATATATATATATATATATATATATATATATATATATATATATATATATATATATATATATATATATATATATATATATATATATATATATTTATTTATATATATATATATATATATATATATATATATATATATATATATATATATATGTATTTATATCAAGTGGAGTGTGCGTGAGAACGGTAGCAACAAATGCGTTTAATTCGGCAGTTTCGTCAGGAATGACCGCGCACGATCATTGAGTGTTTGTAATTCACCAAACATGGTATCGTCCTGTATAAAACTAAAATTGTACACTTACTTACTCTAGTTCCTGGTTCGCAACTTTCCACAAAATCGGATGCCTTACATAAAGAAGGCATTGGTTAACTAAGGAGCCACTTTTTTCAGGACCAGGTGGGCGTGAATTTTGGGAAAGTTTAAGGGACTGGTCAAGAGGATAAAGTACATTTTCGCAGAAGCGGCTGAATGGGTGCAGTGGCCTGACTTAATTCTATATAAAATAAGCGAAAAAGACGAAATACAACAGAAAGGAGTAGTGCCTCTCCCAACATTTGCGAAAATTCTGCCTGCCTTGGCATACCAAGAATTTACATTCTATATTTCTTAAATGGAGGAGGGAGTCTTGCTTCTCTCTCTCTCTACTTCAGTTCCCAGCCAATCGGAGCTATATATGAACCCATTCCGCTGCTTTTCAGTCAGCGCTCACAAAAATTTTCACGCTAGCTATCGGGATGTATTCATTCCTCACTGAGCCTGTGCCCGCTCGAGCAGTGAAGCTATGGCGAGTGGCTTTTTTGAGAACGTGCTTCCGGTGACAAAGCGAAGTACCGCTTGCTCAATGAGAGCCGTCAGCTCGATCAGCTCCTTCGAGGTCCCCAACTAGAAATGCTTCAATGAAAGGCTTCGTTGTTCTGTGACGAGGTGGAATTTAGTGACAGGGAGAATCCTAAACTTTATAGCGCAGGTTCTGCCGACGGGCTTCTAGCGCCTACAAACGAAGGTAAGTGAGTACGTTCTGCTTGCCCTGCAGTTCTGAAGATGCATGCTTTTCACGACGTTTACTTATTTGATTACAAAATACGGCATCCAGCATCACAGGACACCAACCGCTCATGCCGTGGTGCAATGGGTTGAGAAAACAATTACATGCATAAATATTACCTACTCGAATGTCTCATTAGTTTACCTCATCGTTCTCCACGTGGTCAAGGTTACACTACCCTAACCTACCCAGTTGAGCTGGAAAATAAAAAAGTGCACATAATTTTGTGTGAGCTCAAGGTTTGAAATTTGAAATTTGAAATTTATTTGTTAAAATTTGATGAGATTACAAGGTGGACAAGAAGTGCAACTTCAGAGGTTCTGGAGTGCGAAATGTCAAGGGGGGACCTCCTAACAAAACATAAAGGGGGGTTTACATAACAGTGAGTCAATTATTTTATACAATTTCTATAGCTTGGGTAGTAAAAGGTAAAGTATTCATAAATAATAAAATAAAAAGCCAACCATCACAATCACAAGCGTAAATGATAAGCTAATTTTAACAAAGTGAAATCGACGAAATCACAAAAAACAATTCAAACAAGGAATAGTGGCACGAACAAGTGCGAACAAGTATCAAAATGGGCAAAAGTGAAACATCTGGAAGTGGCGACAGCACATTGCGAAGTAGTAGGGTAGACAAAACCTAGTGAATTTTTTGTGTCTAACAAAGTGTTAATGAAATGCTTCTTAGTTTTACGTTTAAATGAAAATACTGAAGGTGACTTTATATTCGGTGGCAATAAATTCCAAATAGAAAGGCATTGAAAAGCAACAGAAAATTGTCTATAATTTGTTCTAATTTTAGGAAAGTCTAGATTAGGTCGCTTCGAAAATCTTGTAATATTGTTATTGATAAAGCTGGAGGCAGTAAAACCTGAAATATTGAGATCGGTTTTGACAAGACGAAAGATTAGTAGTGACACCTTATGACGGAATAACATGCGCAAAGGTAGAACATTTACACAATAGAATATCAGAGCAGAGGAAGATGTATGATGTTGAAATGTAAGCAATCGTAGGGCCTCATTTTGCAAGATTTCTAGATGATGATGATGTGTGTGATATAAATTACCTCAGGATGAAAGGCCGTATTGGAGGTGACTGTGTATGTACGCATAGTATAAAGACATCATAACGTCGTGATGAAAAAAATAGCGAGTTTTTTTAATGATCTGAATGCCGAATAAGATTTTTTTATAAGCGATTGTGTATGAAGTGGAACTAAAGATTGTGATCCAGAACAACACCGAGTACCTTTGTCGTCCTGGATCTCAAAATCACATCTATATTTAACAAAACTGCAATGGGATAAATGAGCAGATTTTTGACGAATGGAATAGCATAAATGTTGTCTTAGATAGGTTAATTATCAGCTTGTTTTCTACACACCATGACTGAAGCTTAGCTAGGTCAGCGTTCAGTTTATTCTGTAATAAGCCAGAATGGTTATCTGATACGAAGATGTTGGCGTCATCGGCGTAAAGCAGACATTGTGCATCTATTATTATTTGTGGCAAATCATTGATGACTATGAGGAATAAAAGTGGTCCAAGTATTGATCCTTGTGAAACACCTACATTTATAGCTTTTGATTAGGAGGAACACCTTAAATTTGGTCTCTGTAAGATCTGTCTTTTAAATAACTACGAATGAAATCTACAGGTGGTCCAGAAATGTCATAACCGTCAAGTTTGTTTAAAAGAATGTGACGATCGATGGAATAAACTGCTTTGTTGGAGTCAATGAAGAAAGATCCGACGAAACAACCTTGGTTAATGGCTAGTTTAACCCTTCCAACGAAACTAATGAGAGCTAATTCAGTAGACATATTCTCATGAAAACCAACCTGGTCATGAGTTGAAAGATTAAACTTGGACATGTATTTACTTAGGCGATGGTGTATTAATTTTTCTTTCACCTTGCTGAGGGAAGACAAAATGCAGATAGGACGATAACTACTAATGCACTTGTGGTCACCTTTTTAAATACTGAGATTATTTCACCAGTTTTGAGTCTATTAGGAAAGACCCCAAGTTTAAACAATTTCTTTATTACATGTTCTAATGCAGGCGAGATCTCTTTAGACACAAGTTTGATGCTTGAGGGGTTTATAAGATCAAGGCCTGGACCAGTTGTTATAGGAGAGTTGATGATAATGTATACTTCTTCCGGCGTCGTTGGAAATAAGTAGAAAGAATGAGGACAGCGCGGAAAAGTGAGTTGCATCGAATGAGCCTGGTCACTGTCTGTGAAGCTGAAATGATCACTGAAAGCGATAACAATATCTTCAGGGTCAGTATATAGGTGAATTGTGGTTTACACATTATATGCGATTTCTAGTTGTACTGATGTTAAATAATTCCTCATCACCTGCCAGTTCCGTGTAGTATTGTTTCCGGTTATTTTTATTTAATTTTTGTAGTACATACGCTTGGAATCTTTTAAAGTGGCCATTAGAATATGTGAATACGTGTTAAAGCGCGACCGCAAAGCAATAATAAAGGGCTGGGCTTTAAGCCTCTAACGAAGATTATCTCTCCTTTTAATAGATCGCAATAAATATTCACTGATCCACGGCTTTCTTGGCGATCTAAACCATCGAGTGATGATTGTGTTACTTGTACATAAAGTAGAGCATTCTGATATTTTTTACAAAAAAACATTCAAAAGCAATAACGCTGCATTGTTCTGCAAGCACGTTAGCCCAGTCAATTGCACAAATCGTACGTATGAATTTTTTGGAGTCAAATAATGCTGTTACATATTTTTCTGACTGAAAACGTGATGAATGTTCTATGCAAAAAAAGAGTATGGTAATGGACTGTCAGCATATTCTACTATTCTAGCTGTGCTAAGATCTGCAGGTAAGCTAGAAAGCACATGGTCAATTAAAGTATTGGGGCCACCTATCTGACATCTAGTTGGGATAGAAATTAGTAATAAGAGACCGCAGCTAACGTAAGTGCGTAAGTACTCAGAAAATCAATAGTTGTGAGGGTTCATAACGTTGATGATAATATCACTACATATAACCATATCTTCGTTTTCATCAACTAGTATGTTCAATAAATGCTCAAATTGATATACAGAACTACAGGTTTTCCCGCTCAATTTAATCCAAGCGCCAGCCAAATTAATCTAGGCGCCAGTCAATTTAATCCAGCCGCCACTGAAATTAATCCAGGTGCCATTCATTTTAATCCAAGTGCCACTGAAATTAATCCAACCGCCAGCCCATTTAATCCGGACGCCAGTGAATTTAATCCTGATGACATTGTGACTTCAAAACGACACAGAATTTTCGGGAATGCGTGGAGTGAATAGCTTTGGAGTGAATTTAACAGGGAAAAGCCATGAATGAGTCACTACATAGTGACACAATGCGACTCGCGCGACTTTATCACGCCTATCACCCGCGTAAGCACTATTCACACCTTCGACATGCATATCAAAGGCAACGCCGTCCACACAGTAATAACTTGATAATTATTAACCCGGCCAATGATCTCATCACGAGTGACTTAGGTGACGTCCTCACGCATATCACCCACGCACGCCCTGTCTTAACCTTCCGTCATGCATATCAAATGAAACGTCTTTGAAAGGGCGGGATCTTGATACCTAAAACTCGGCCAAGTCACCTGATAACCAGTTCCTCAGGGGACGTCATCACAAATATCACCCGCACACGTAATTTACTCGTCTACCGACATGCATACCAAACGAAACGTCTTTGAGAGAGCGATAACGTGTTACCTATGACTCGGCCAACTCACTTGATCACTTGTGATTTAGGTGACGTCATCACGCCTATCACCCACGCACGCAATGTCTAACCTGCCATCATGTATACCAAACGAAACGTCTTCGACAGGCTAATAAATTGAACGCTGTCAATCGGCAGAGTGACGTGATCACTAGTGACTCGTGTGACGTCATCGCGTTTGACACCCATGCACGCAGCGTCTAACCTGAGTTCATACATATAAAATGAAACGTGTTTGAGAGAGAGAGTAATAACTTGAACGCTGTCACAAGGCCCAGTGACGTCATCACTAGTGACTGGAGTGACGTCATCTCGCCTAAGACTCACGCAAGCACTCTATAATGTGCCTTCATGCATATCAAACAAAACGTCTTTGAAAGGGTAATAACTTGAATGCTGGCACTAGGCCGCGTGATGTCATCACTAGTGACTCAGGTGACGTCATTACGCCTATCACACGCACACGCAGTGTCCAAACCTGTCTTCATGCATATCAAACGAAACGCCTTTGAGAGAGTAATAACTTGAACGCTGTCACAAGGCCCAGTGACGTCATCACTAGTGACTGGCATGACATCATCATGCCTGACACCCACGCACGCGGTGTCCAAACCTGTCTTTATGCATATCAAACGAAATGTCTTTGAGAGAGTAATAACTTGAACACTGTCACAAGGCCCAGTGACGTCATCACTAGTGACTGGCGCGACGTCATCACGCCTGACACCCACGCACGCGGTGTCCAAACCTGTCTTCATGCATATCAAACGAAATGTCTTTGAGAGAGTAATAACTTGAACGCTGTCACAAGGCCCAGTGACGTCATCACTAGTGACTGGCGTGACGTCATCACGCCTGACACCCACGCACGCGGTGTCCTAACCTGTCTTCATGCATATCAAACGAAATGTCTTTGAGAGAGTAATAACTTGAACGCTGTCACAAGGCCCAGTGACGTCATCACTAGTGACTGGCGTGACGTCATCATGCCTGACACCCACGCACGCGGTGTCCTAACCTGTCTTCATGCATATCAAACGAAATGTCTTTAAGAGAGTAATAACTTGAACGCTGTCACAAGGCCCAGTGACGTCATCACTAGTGACTGGCGTGACGTCATCATGCCTGACACCCACGCACGCGGTGTCCTAACCTGTCTTCATGCATATCAAACGAAATGTCTTTGAGAGAGTAATAACTTGAACGCTGTCACAAGGCCCAGTGACGTCATTACTAGTGACTGGCGTGACGTCATCACGCCTGACACTCACGCAAGCACTCTGTAACCTGCCTTCATGTATATCAAACGGAACGTCTTAGAGAGAGTAATAACTTGAACGCTGTCACAAGGCCCAGTGACGTCATCACTAGTGGCTGGCGTGACGTCATCACGCCTATAACACACGCACGCGGTGTCCTAACCTGTCTTCATGCATATCAAACGAAACGTCTTAGAGAGAGTAATAACTTGAACGCTGTCACAAGGCCCAGTAACGTCATCACTAGTGACTGGCGTGACGTCATCACGTTTATCACACACGCACGCGGTGTCCTAACCTGTCTTCATGCATATCAAACGAAACGTCTGTGAGAGAGCAATATTGTTATACTTATGACTCGGCCAACCGACTTGATCACTATTGACTCACGTGACGTCATCACGACTAACAGTCATGCAAGCACTCTCTAACGTGCTTTCATGAATATCAAACGAAACGTCATTGAGAGAACATTAACTTGAAGGCCGTTGCAGGCAGCGTCTGCTAGTAAAAAACTAACTTCTCGCGCTGCACAGCCGTTCACCAGCTAACCGGTATACGTAGGCACCAGATCGCGCGTTTCGAATTCAGTCAAAGGCGTCTTTACATGGCTTTTGTTTGACGTGACGCGTTTCTTGACTCGTGTAGATGCGATGGAAGCAACAGTACCTTCAAGCAGCAGTGTGGTACAACCCAACAACAGTGTCACATCGCTCGTTGAGGGCAGCGCTTCTCCTTCATTCAATAAATAGAAATAATGAAGTCGAAATGACAATTAGGCATTTTACAAACCATACTCAATTACGCAACATTCAACCGATACCCTCACCTCCCTGCGACACGTTTACTCCAGCTTGTCGTGTGGGTAGATGTACGCGTCTTTTTTGTTGCTTCTCGAGTTTCGTAGAATGCCTTGAAAATGCGGGCAGCCAGGCCGCAATACTGTGAACGGACAGGCATTCTACACTAAACAGGCACGCTTATTCCAAGCACACTAACCTATAAGAAACGGCGTGGCGTAGAATGTAGAAAGGAAGGCACGAGTCAGCCACCGCATTGAATGGCGCATCAGCAAATGGCCAGTTGCAAATAGCAATAGTATGTATCTCAAGTATGGGGACTGCCCTCTATTACAACGGATTTGTTTCACAGGATAACCAGATGAAATAATTGTTGAGCCGAAGAAGTGGTAGACAAATCTTTTTGTAGCAAGCTTTGGAGCAGGCAGACCGTGCGTCTTATGCTTGATTAAGGATATACAGTGTTATGACTATAGCCGAATTATATGCAAACGCCTGTTTCGTTTCTTGTGCTCATATCGTGTCATTTTGACACGTGAGCACAAATTAGAGGGCGAGGAGAGCTTTTATAGTGCTTTTATAGTGCCTATATATACCTATTTCGGGCGTTGTAGCCTCAATTCGTATAGGTGCCTGTAAATGTCTGTTTTCAAAATCGATGCCTATTTAAACGCTATTCAACCTGAGATTTTGCTTTCAAGTACCACTGAGCCCGGTATTCATGTTACCGGGCAAAATATAGGTTTCGGGACACTGTGTGGTGCAAACTACTCTTTATTTCACGGGTTACGTTTAGAACTGTCAAACTCAGAAGGCATTTTAGCCAAGAGGGAGGTAGACTAGCCTCTACACATGTATACCATCCATGTCGCGTCGTCTGCTCAGCCTCTTTCCAGTGTGCGCTCAGATGCGTAGGGAGCAGGAGGTGCCTCTGTGCAGCGGCAGGAAGATGAAGAATGAATGCGAAACTGTGGAGAGTCATCAGGGAAGTAAGGAAGTAGAGTGCAGATAAAAAAAGCAATATCAATGTAGTTTTTGTTTTTTGTTTGTCATTTACATGTGGTGCTTCACTGGGTCACCTGAAAATATTCATTTAGGCATTGGAAAATGTTGCCTGCCCAATGAAAAGGTTTGTGTCACTAGAAATTTTAATTTGATCATTAGAAGCGGCGAAAGCATAATCTCAGGAGGTGAGCTTGAAACCTTCGCCACTAACTCTAAGAAGACTTCGTAAGTCCAATTCCTTCCCCGCTATTGGTATGAAATTCACTCGGAGCTGGAGCATCACACGACGTGCATGAGCACGTCATGCGCGCATAACCTACACTCGCATGAGATGCCCATGTCAGCCCGTGCGTGCAAGCGGTGTTCTGCCGTCTCGATGTTCTTTTGTATTGTACTGCGAGTCTTTGTGGGATGGATCCCTATCTGCGCGCACGTTTGGAGAGGTTGGCTTGGATAACGTATCCTTACTCCGATACACAGCGTCACACCGCTGCATCTTCTGCTAGGGACGATACACCAAAACCACGCCCAGTGTTGTGAATGCTGGCCCCGACACAATGCGCAAACTGCGAGAACACCAACGCAAACAAAATGGAGGCACCTTAGTGTCGCGTCTCTCTCGATATGAAATTAAATAAATAAGGCGAATAGATTTCACCTGTGTGTTCTAACATTTTTGTAAACATTTATGCTTCTATTGAGGCAACAGTTTGTACAAATTACACACGTTGTCTCAAATAGTTCTCGCAGTGTCACGTACTACTTTGACATAGGCAGGACCATTCTATCACCTTCACCATGTTGGGGCGCACGCCCATGAGATGAAGGTGAAGCCATGTTCAGTTTGGCCTATCACCTCTTTATGCCACGCGTAGTACTTGAAATCTTGGTAAATCAGATCTTGAGCGCTCAGTGCATTCATTACTTTACGCTTCTCAAAACTCTTAAGTTTGTGTAACGATCTTTAAAGTGTTCACAGACAGAAAAAAAATTGAGCCTGTGTGGTTAGGCCAAGTTAATACGCCGCAAAAAAAAATCCTTCTGGCGCCTGGCACTCTGACTATTTGCGCATGTATAGCCCTTCTTAGCTATGGCACACAGAAAGAGACCCAGAAGCATATTTCTACGATGGTGCACACTTAACTGACCATGCTGAACTAGAAATGGAGAGACCGTATTTTGCGAACCCCGCGGAAAAACGCATGTTTATGCTAAATCATTACCCGTTTGTACAATTATAAACTAGAACATTTTTTGTGCTTTCATGTCGTAGAGACAGATACCACACCTGTTGATTAGAAAATTTGAGTTTTGTCAAAGATTATGCTGCCTATATGCACAATTTTGGAAGCCTGAAAGAGTGTTTTGGCCAACTATTATTGGTGCCTAAATCCCGGTTTTTCAGTGCCTATAGAGCTGGCCTATATAGTTACGACCTACCTGACATGTTTTCGCAACGCCGAAGCAAAGATGATGCCCGTTTAAAACATCTACCGCATCTTAAGAAAAAAATTGTTGTTCTGATAACGTCGAGCTCGTCAAATTGTTTATGAAATGGGTTATGAAAGAGAACTGGGGCAAGTCCGTGAGGAACAAAATTTATTATTATACAGGCAAAGCAATTTTCATAAACACGCACCCATAGATGTGCTGCTGAGCAGTGTTCTACATATCAAGGCAGTCGAGGGCAGCTTGTACAAAAGTGTAATTGTGCCTATCGTAAGCGGCACAGTCCACACGCTGGATGTGCTGCGTAGAGCGCCCCGCGGCCTCAACCAGCAGAGCACGGCGATGTTCTTTCTTGGAGATCCCTTCCAGTGTCGTGAGGAGATCATCCCTCCGCTCGCTTAGGAATCCCTTTACACCTGCCTTGAACTTTGAGAAGAGCTCCTCAATCGGATTGAAGAAAGGGCTGTATGGCGGTAGCCACTTGACTGTGTGGTCGCTTGCCGCGAGGACAGCCTGTTCGGCGCAGCGGTGCGCTGGTGCGTTGTCAAACAGGAACACTGCCTGTATTCCTGGTTCCTGCTGTGAAACTTTACTCGACACTTCTGCAAGAAAGTCGTTGAAGACAGCCCAGTGGACCTTGTCGGCAATTGTCCAGTGGAGAAGGCCATTTGCTGACACGCAGGCTATAACATTTACATTCGCCCCTTTCGCGCTAGTTGACAAACGGCATGCTTGAGCACCTCGTTTCGCCCTACCGAAACTGCGCGAGCACCATACGTTGAAGTTGGTCTCGTCGTCTGCACCGTCGTCTGCATGACTGCCCGTCGTCATGCAGACGACGGGCAGACGTTCTACAATGCAGATGACAATCCCACGAAATAATGAATCGAAGAATTGAAGATACGTTTTAATTCGTGCTAGAATACCCTAATGCTGGTTATTTATGAATTAAAGCAATTGCTCTAAGTAAAACTGAAGCAGACGACATTGTGTCGTAGCTGTTTTCGGCGAGTCTCTTTGGGGCAGACGACAGGACGACGTTGTGCGACGCAAGCGACAAGACGGCGTAGTTTCAAGTTTCCGGCCAAGTCATCGTTAGGTGAGCGCTTTTGCAGTCCTGAGAATAAGTGAAAGTTTGCGCTTCGACCACTGGTGCTATGGAAGACCGAGACTCTCGGCGGCCCGGAAGGCCACGGAAGGCGCCTGATGAACCGAAGAAAAAGTACGCTCGCGTTTCTCCTGTAGATCGTTGCCGTATAATAGATGTTCACAGGCGTGGAGGTGATTTAAAAGTGCTCTCCGAAACACTCAAAATCAATATAAAGACCGTGCGTTCTATTGCCGCTAGTGATCGTGACCCAAATAAAACACGTGGTGGTTCGTCGAGGAAATTTGGACCGGACGTGGTGGACGCCCTGCAACGAATCGTACAGGGAAACCCATCCTTCACACTGGAACAAATAAAGAGAGCTCTGAAAGAAGAGATGTCTAACATTGAAGTAAGCACGTCGACGATTGATCGGCTTCTCGATGGCCATGGTTATTCGGTGAAGCTGCTGACCCCGAGCCCAGTAGATAGAAATCGCGCCGACGTGAAACAGCTGCGGTGCCGATATGCCCAGTGGCTTCAGAGCGAGGGAACTACGCAAATACGATACTACATCGACGAGACCAACTTCAACGTATGGTGCTCGCGCAGTTTCGGTAGGGCGAAACGAGGTGCTCCAGAATGCCGTTTGTCAACTAGTGCGAAAGGGGCGAATGTAAATGTTATAGCCTGCGTGTCAGCAAATGGCCTTCTCCACTGGATAATTGCCGACAAGGTCCACTGGGCTGTCTTCAACGACTTTCTTGCAGAAGTGTCGAGTAAAGTTTCACAGCAGGAACCAGGAATACAGGCAGTGTTCTTGTTTGACAACGCACCAGCGCACCGCTGCGCCGAACAGGCTGTCCTCGCGGCAAGCGACCACACAGTCAAGTGGCTACCGCCATACAGCCCTTTCTTCAATCCAATTGAGGAGCTCTTCTCAAAGTTCAAGGCAGGTGTAAAGGGATTCCTAAGCGAGCGGAGGGATCATCTCCTCACGACACCGGAAGGGATCTCCAAGAAAGAACATCGCCGTGCTCTGCTGGTTGAGACCGCGGGGCGCTCTATGCAGCACATCCAGCGTGTGGACTGTGCCGCTTACGATAGGCACAATTACACTTTCGTACAAGCTGCCCTCGACTGCCTTGATATGTAGAACACTGTTCAGCAGCACATCTACGTGTGCGTGTTTATGAAAATTGCTATGCCTGTATAATAATAAATTTTGTTTCTCACGGACTTGCCCCAGTTCTCTTTCATCACCCATTTCATAACCAATTTGACGATCTCGACGTTATCAGAACAACAATTTTTTTCTTGAGGTGCGGTAGATGTTTTAAACGGGCATAATCTTTGCTTCGGCGTTGCGAAAACATGTCAGGCAGGTCGTAACTATAGAGGCCAGCTCTATAGGCACTGAAAAACCGGGATTTAGGCACCAATATTAGGTGGCCAAAACACTCTTTCAGGCTTCCAAAATTGTGAATATAGGCAGAATAATCTTTGACAAAACTCAAATTTTCTAATCAATAGGTGTGGTATCTGTCTCTACGACATGAAAGCAAGAAAAAAATGTTCTAGTTTATAATTGTACAAACGGGTAATGATTTAGCATAAACATGCGTTTTTCCGCGGGGTTCGCAGAATACGGTCTCTCCATTTCTAGTTCAGCATGGTCAGTTAAGTGTGCACCATCGTAGAAATATGCTGCTGGGTCTCTTTCTGTGTGCCATAGCTAAGAAGGGCTCTACATGCGCAAATAGTCAGAGTGCCAGGCGCCAGAAGGATTTTTTTTGCGGCGTATTAACTTGGCCTAACCACACAGGCTCAATTTTTCTTCTGTCTGTGAACACTTTAAGGATCGTTACACAAACTTAAGAGTTTTGAGAAGCGTAAAGGAATGAATGCACTGAGCGCTCAAGATCACATTTACCAAGATTATCAGTACTACGCGTGGCATAAAGAGGTGATAGGCCAAACTGAACACGGCTTCACCTTCATCTCATGGGCGTGCGCCCCAACATGGTGAAGGTGATAGAATGGTCCTGCCTATGTCAAAGTAGTACGTGACACTGCGAGAACTATTTGAGACAACGTGTGTAATTTGTACAAACTGTTGCCTAAATAGAAGCATGAAAGTTTACAAAAATGTTAGAACACACAGGTGAAATCTACTCGCCTTATTTATTTAATTTCATATCGAGAGAGACGCGACACTAAGGTGCCTCCATTTTGTTTGCGTTGGTGTTCTCGCAGTTTGCGCATTGTGTCGGGGCCAGCATTCACAACGCTGGGCGTGGTTTTGGTGTATCGTCCCTAGCAGAAGATGCAGCGGTGTGACGCTGTGTATCGGAGTAAGGATACGTTATCCAAGCCAACCTCTCCAAACGTGCGCGCAGATAGGGATCCATCCCACAAAAACTCGCAGTACAATACAAAAGAACATCGAGACGGCAGAACACCGCTTGCACGCACGGGCTGACATGGGCATCTCATGCGAGTGTAGGTTATGCGCGCATGACGTGCTCATGCACGTCGTGTGATGCTCCAGCTCCGAGTGAATTTCATACCAATAGCGGGGAAGGAATTGGACTTACGAAGTCTTCTTAGAGTTAGTGGCGAAGGTTTCAAGCTCACCTCCTGAGATTATGCTTTCGCCGCTTCTAATGATCAAATTAAAATTTCTAGTGACACAAACCTTTTCATTGGGCAGGCAACATTTTCCACTGCCTAAATGAATATTGTCAGGTGACCCAGTGAAGCACCACATGTAAATGACAAACAAAAAACAAAAACTACATTGATATTGCTTTTTTTATCTGCACTCTACTTCCTTACTTCCCTGATGACTCTCCACAGTTTCGCATTCATTCTTCATCTTCTTGCCGCTGCACAGAGGCACCTCCTGCTCCCTACGCATCTAAGCGCACACTGGAAAGAGGCTGAGCAGACGACGCGACATGGATGGTATACATGTGTAGAGGCTAGTCTACCTCCCTCTTGGCTAAAATGCCTTCTGAGTTTGACAGTTCTAAACGTAACTCGTGAAATAAAGAGTAGTTTGCACCACACAGTGTCCCGAAACCTATATTTTGCCCGGTAACATGAATACCGGGCTCAGTGGTACTTGAAAGCAAAATCTCAGGTTAAATAGCGTTTATATAGGCATCGATTTTGAAAACAGACATTTACAGGCACCTATACGAATTGAGGCTACAACGCCCGAAATAGGTATATATAGGCACTATAAAAGCACTATAAAAGCTCTCCTCGCCCTCTAATTTGTGCTCACGTGTCAAAATGACACGATATGAGCACAAGAAACGAAACAGGCGTTTGCATATAATTCGGCTATAGTCATAACACTGTAGATCCTTAATCAAGCATAAGACGCACGGTCTGCCTGCTCCAAAGCTTGCTACAAAAAGATTTTTCTACCACTCCTTCGGCTCAACAATTATTTCATCTGGTTATCCTGTGAAACAAATCCGTTGTAATAGAGGGCAGTCCCCATACTTGAGATACATACTATTGCTATTTGCAACTGGCCATTTGCTGAGGCGCCATTCAATGCGGTGGCTGACTCGTGCCTTCCTTTCTACATTCTACGCCACGCCGTTTCTTATAGGTTAGTGTGCTTGGAATAGGCGTGCCTGTTTAGTGTAGAACGCCTGCCCGTTCACAGTATTGCGGCCTGGCTGCCCGCATTTTCAAGGCATTCTACGAAACACGAGAAGCAACAAAAAAGACGCGTACATCTACCCACACGACGAGCTGGAGTAAACGTGTCGCAGGGAGGTGAGGGTATCGGTTGAATGTTGCGTAATTGAGTATGGTTTGTAAAATGCTTAATTGTCATTTCGACTTCATTATTTCTATTTATTGAATGAAGGAGAAGCGCTGCCCTCAACGAGCGATGTGACACTGTTGTTGGGTTGTACCACACTGCTGCTAGAAGGTACTGTTGCTGCCATCGCATCTACACGAGTAGAGAAAACCGTCACGTCAAACAAAAGCCATGTAAGGACGCCTTTGACTGAACTCAAAACGCGCGATCTGGTGCCTACGTATACCGGTTAGCTGGTGAACGGCTGTGCAGCGCGAGAAGTTAGTTTTTTACTAGCAGACGCTGCCTGCAACGGCCTTCAAGTTAATGTTCTCTCAATGACGTTTCGTTTGATATTCATGAAAGCACGTTAGAGAGTGCTTGCATGACTGTTAGTCGTGATGACGTCACGTGAGTCAATAGTGATCAAGTCGGTTGGCCGAGTCATAAGTATAACATTATTGCTCTCTCACAGACGTTTCGTTTGATATGCATGAAGACAGGTTAGGACACCGCGTGCGTGTGTGATAGGCGTGATCACGTCACGCCAGTCACTAGTGATGACGTCACTGGGCCTTGTGACAGCGTTCAAGTTACTACTCTCTCTAAGACGTTTCGTTTGATATGCATGAAGACAGGTTAGGACACCGCGTGCGTGTGTGATAGGCGTGATGACGTCACGCGAGTCACTAGTGATGACGTCACTGGGCCTTGTGACAGCGTTCAAGTTATTACTCTCTCTAAGACGTTTCGTTTGATATACATGAAGGCAGGTTACAGAGTGCTTGGGTGGGTGTCAGGCGTGATGACGTCACGCCAGTCACTAGTGATGACGTCACTGGGCCTTGTGACAGCGTTCAAGTTATTACTCTCTCAAAGACATTTCGTTTGATATGCATGAAGACAGGTTAGGACACCGCGAGCGTGGGTGTCAGGCGTGATGACCTCACGCCAGTCACTAGTGATGACGTCACTGGGCCTTGTGACAGCGTTCAAGTTATTACTCTCTCAAAGACATTTCGTTTGATATGCATGAAGACAGGTTAGGACACCGCGTGCGTGGGTGTCAGGCATGATGACGTCACGCCAGTCACTAGTGATGACGTCACTGGGCCTTGTGACAGCGTTCAAGTTATTACTCTCTCAAAGGTATTTCGTTTGATATGCATGAAGACAGGTTAGGACACCGCGTGCGTGGGTGTCAGGCGTGATGACGTCACGCCAGTCACTAGTGATGACGTCACTGGGCCTTGTGACAGTGTTCAAGTTATTACTCTCTCAAAGACATTTCGTTTGATATGCATAAAGACAGGTTTGGACACCGCGTGCGTGGGTGTCAGGCGTGATGACGTCATGCCAGTCACTAGTGATGACGTCACTGGGCCTTGTGACAGCGTTCAAGTTATTACTCTCTCAAAGGCATTTCGTTTGATATGCATGAAGACAGGTTTGGACACTGCGTGTGCGTGTGATAGGCGTAATGACGTCACGTGAGTCACTAGTGATGACGTCACGCGGCCTAGTGCCAGCATTCAAGTTATTACCCTTTCAAAGACGTTTTGTTTGATATGCATGAGGGCACATTATAGAGTGCTTGCGTGAGTCTTAGGGGAGATGACGTCACGCCAGTCACAAGTGATGACGTCACTGGGCCTTGTGACAGCGTTCAAGTTATTACTCTCTCAAACACGTTTCATTTGATATGTATGAACTCAGGTTAGACGCTGCGTGCGTGGGTGTCAAACACGATGACGTCACACGAGTCACTAGTGATCACGTCACTTTGCCGATTGACAGCGTTCAATTTATTAGCCTCTCGAAGACGTTTCGTTTGGTATACATGATGGCAGGTTAGACATTGCGTGGTGGGTGATAGGCGTGATGACGTCACCTAAATCACAAGTGATCAAGTCAGTTGGCCGAGTCATAGGTAACACGTTATCGCTCTCTCAAAGACGTTTCGTTTGGTATGCATGTCGGTAGACGAGTAAATTACGTGTGCGGGTGATATTTGTGATGACGTCCCCTGAGGAACTGGTTATCAGGTGACTTGGCCGAGTTTTAGGTATCAAGATCCCGCCCGCCCTTTCAAAGACGTTTCATTTGATATGCATGACGGAAGGTTAAGACAGTGCGTGCGTGGGTGATATGCGTGAGGACGTCACCTAAGTCACTCGTGATGAGATCATTGGCCTGGTTAATAATTATCAAGTTATTACTGTGTGGACGGCGTTGCCTTTAATATGCATGTCGAAGGTGTGAATAGTGCTTACGCGGGTGATAGGCGTGATAAAGCCGCCCGAGTCGCATTGTGTCACTATGTAGTGACTCATTCATGGCTTTTCCCTGCTAAATTCACTCCAAAGCTATTCACTCCACGCATTCCCGAAAATTCTGGGTCGTTTTGAAGTCACAATGTCATCAGGATTAAATTTACTGGCGTCCGGATTAAATCGGCTGGCGGTTGGATTAATTTCAGTGGCACTTGGATTAAAATGAATGGCACCTGGATTAATTTCAGTGGCGGCTGGATTAAATTGACTGGCGCCTAGATTAATTTGGCTGGCGCTTGGATTAAATTGAGCGGGAAAACCTGTAATTGTATAAGAATGAACGATAGATGCACGCAATTATGAAGTTACGTTTAGAAGGTAGCTGCAGGCTATTACTGTCCACTTCTAACCATACTGATTCACACAGACAGTGACGAAAAACAAGGTCATGACGATGTTTATATGACAGTGATGGTTTTATTAAAATGGCTGAACCACCACTACGATAACCTTTGCGGAGACAATATTCAGACGTGTAACCAGAAAGACCGTATAAATTTCCGTCATGGGATGCCTAAAGAAAAGGCATAATCCAAAACACAAAGAGCGATGATGCTTACGAACACTGCGTATGTTTAAATGCAATCAGGATATTGTGGGTTGTTTTTTTCTTAAGCCGAGTTTTCACTACAACAAGAGTAAAAACAGGTTCGTCCATGATGATTCAGAAAATATTATTTCAAGCACGGAACGTATTTAATTCCCCACGTCAAAGCTGACAGATCATTCACACTAGATATGCGATGAACACCAGGATCATCTGACTTTCTGGCCTTGATAGTACAGTTATCAGTCCACGAAAACTTCCAACACCTAGACTTCTTTAGTTCTAGCGCCTCGCGAAGAGCCGCTTGTTGTCGGGTGTGAGGCGATCATTCATGAATACGGAAGTCGTTCGTTTAGTTTTCGCCCTATTGCACTTAATGCGAGCCTTGATTGGCGAGATTTAGAAGCGAAGTCAGCTTTTTTTGTTCGTGAGCAGAAGTGCGCTGTAATATTTGTTCCTTGCTCCGCAGCTACGTGGGGAACAATGTCCATGTCGCCAGCAGTGACTAGGCCTCCAATCTTGTCACCTAAAGCCTGCCTAATTTCCCAACAACTTTCGCCTTCAGTTTTCGGCATGCCTTCAATTTTTACAATATTTTGGCACGAATACTGCTCAAGGTCAGCTACTCGTGTATAAGGCTCTTGTTACTCTCAAACAAAACCCTGTTTTCGTCTTTCAAGGATTTTTTTTCTTGGAAAAGGTTCTCGCTTCTTCTTTTATAGACTCATACTATTCATTATATGCAATGAGACTTTGGCGTATTTCTGCGACTTCAGAACAGAGAAGGTCAAGCTCTTTAGACAACTCGGAATTGGTTGGAATCTTGCAGATTTACACAAATCAATACACACAAGGCACAAGAAAAAATGGCAGCATGGTTAGTGGCGAGAACTTATGAGGTATATAAAAAATTTATTGGCACTTACTTGTAAAAATATACAAATGATAGTTAGGGCAGTCCTTAAGCCGCAGCCACTGCAGCCAAAGTGATGACCACCATTGCAGGGCAGTTCTTTATATAGGCAGCGATCCCTGCACTGGCGTCGCTGCACGCTGCACCGCGATGAAGATACTTGGGTAGCCTGCTTTACATGTGTGCTTCTTGATAGCAGCGTCACACAGGATGTCGCCGGGAATGAGACCCACTCGAGATCTGTACAAATATACCGAAGATAGTTAGGGCACTCCTTAAGCCGCAAGCACTGCCACCAAAGTGATCTTCTGATCATTCTAAACAAGGTACATCTAATTATTGTTGTGTTAATGGCAATCAAGGGGGTGGATTCTATCTAGATGTAATTGTAATAAAATCATGTCCTATGTTTCCTAATATTTGCTTCTTAGCGTTCAATTTTTCGTGCTTTATACGAAAGAGATTTAGGATATCATTTTACCTTACGTCATTAAGCTAGAAGGAAAACACTCAGTGCATGCATCATGAACGCGTCAGACGCCAGAGCAGTTCTTCCGTCTCTGCTGTGAATGAATGACAAAAAATTGTGGAGCATGGGCATTAGTTAAATTGAGGGAGGCCGTTTACAAAGAGTGTGGCTTTCAGGCTCTAAATCAAATTGATCTTTTTCGCGTGAGTGGCGGTGCCTGCTTTTATCTCTATATGGCTCGGGTGAAAATCATGCCTAGAAAGAAAGAGTGATTTAAACGAAGAGGAAACGCAGGTGAGGTAACCTAGATTTGGCTCGTTTTTCTAACTTAAACTTGGTATGAAAAAAGGGAGAATAGTACAAAGCAACAAGATAGAGAAAAATACACCATCTCCACTAAAGTGAATCATGTGTAAATGCAAAGCTGCGGTTGTTAACGCTTAAATGGTGGTGGCGCTAACGCTGGCACTCATCGCGGCGTTGGGCAGGAGAGAAACCTAGGGAATCAGCAAAACACGCAGTGATGGACCGGTGCTTTGTACTAGAACATGCCAATCGCCGCTAATGGGCAATGAGAGGCAGATGACTTCGATTTGACCCAGAAACCAGCAGTTCACTATTAATTAACACGACGCCGCAAGACACACGAGAAATCTGCCACCGGCACTACTTTGGACGTATCTTGTTCTAGTGCCTATATATGAGTGGGCAGTGATTGGTTGTGAAGCATGAGAGGTCGGGTTTTTTTTTCAATCAAGTAACTCGCTAGCAGAGGCTGCCTGCGTCAGCGTTGCGAGGCGAAAGAGGGGGAAGCATAGGATAGGAGAGAGAGGAAGAAGAGGGGACGGGCATAAGCAATCAAGGTGTCAACGCAGCTGGAAGAAATACCTAGAGCAGTGACGGGGAAGAGCGTAGGAAAGAAGAAAGGAGGGGAGCCTACGCGAAAGCGCAATGGAGGTGTTAACGCCACTGAGAAAGATGCCTGCAGGAGAAAAGAGAGAGGCGTTGCCAGGCGAGAGAGTACGTAGCGTAGGAAAAGAGAGAGTGGAGGGGTGCGCCTATGCACTTGGGTTGGTCCACGTTGTGGTCAATCTACACACCGGATTGAGCTCGATCATAAAATGCTCTGTCTCTCAAAAGCTTAAGAGTAAGAAAGAGGGTTAAAGACCCAGCACGGTCCCGCGCTGTTCGTTCACAAGTGATTGTGAAGTCTGGTGGTCCTCAAGGAAATCAAAAGAACGTTCATGGCCTTGCGCGCATGCAAGGTCATTGGTCAAGGTCCCAGGACGTTCTCTTCTCTCAGTGGTCTTGAATCCAAGTGACATCGCTTGACTTTCATACCACGTGTCTGAGCTCAAGTATGCTGGACAGTGGCATAGAACGTGCTCAAGGATCTCGTCACTGGCGCAAATGATGCACGCCGCACTACTGGTCATTCTAATCAAGCACCGATACACAACCCTAAAAGTGACGCCTAACTACATGCGACAAGGCCAAGTTTCATCGTGTCGTAGGAGTCAAAATGGCAAAGTTGCAAATTTCGGTTGATAAAATACAGGCGCGCTTTAGATATGTCCGGTGTATGCCATTGTAGAAGTGTGATATGGCGAGCAAGTGATTTAAGTCACCTGCACGGCGTCCGTTCTCAAGCGTGGAAAGGGCGTCTGCAGGTCTTGGTCATGAGCCGATCAAGCAGCTTTATCCAAATGACAATTGTGGGAAATTCTGCAATGACTCTGTAACCAGTGACATACAATATCAGGTTCTTCCTAGAGCGCTTGCTGCTAGTGGTGCCTTTTTTCTACACAGATTGATTGTATAATGTGTGCCGTAAAGCAATTCGTGGTGTGTTTAGGGCTGACGTTGAGTTGAAAAGCATGCCCCATTGACTAGACGGCTAATGAATCTTGTGATTTACCACACTATGAAGCGCGGCGAGTTCTGCTGCTGACGACGTCATGATACGTAAAAACGGTTATTGTAACAAAATGTTCACCAGATTTATCAACCACTGCTCCTGTAAAGATGATGAAATTAGTGGATATATCGGTTGAAAACAATAAAACAGTAGAAATAGGCTTCGTTCTACAGACGCAATGTCAACTGCTCCAGGGCTAGTGGTAACATTTCTGCCTTCCTAAACATTCTAGGAACCTAAAAGCACGCGTACGTTTGACGGAGGCTCCACAACAAAGATGCCGGACACATCGCCCGTTTTAAGCCGGGCGGTAATGTGCTGCAATTTTTCGTCAGAATACTGCAGAACAAAGCATAGTACCTTCGCCCTGACAAACACGCGAAATGATGTGACAGAACCTGTGATAAATGCCGAATGCGTGCTCTAAGCATGTGAAAAAGTTGTGACCACCTGTTGTTTGTGCGAAAGTGACAGAGGCAACTATCTATGAGTATCTTGAAAGACCCAGACCTGTCCAAAGTGCTCGGGCAGGCGTTTTAGTTGTGTACGGATGGTAGTCTTCCACGTGTCTAGCAAGGCAGGAGGGCTGTAGCAGAGAAATCTAAGAAAGGGGCTGTGTAAAGCTACAGCATTTAGTGCATGGAGGTGTCCCATGATTTTCCGGCAACGAACATCGCTACACTCTCAGTGCGAATGAGTTTCTTCTTCAGACATGCGGCATTACGGCTTCTCAATAGCATGATATCCACGGTGACATGAAAAATTCATGGCTGCATTTATATGTCACGAATTGCCGTTCGATGCACAATAGGTGGGAAGACAACGGTTTGTATGTGCATGCCACTTCTGCACATTTTTCTGTGCCGATACTTAAACCTTACTAAGGAAGGTATGCCAAGGTCAGTCGTGTTACCTTCTGCATTCTTGCGCTCACTTGAGGCCTAGTGACGCCATACGCCCAGATGATGATATTAACAGAGTAGAGAGATAAATTAACTGTTAGTGATGGCTTTTCGGTGAGCCCTACCAAAACTAGGATCAAAAGAGTCGCACTCAACACGCCACATTGTGGCTCCCCACGACATCTGAAATACCTATGTGTAGGCCAATGTTTTGTTAAGACTAACATAGATCTCTTTTTGAAGTAGCTTCTTACCCATAGAAAAACGTGACTTGCAAGTTCTTCTGCTTCGGGAGCATTGAGAATGACCTCATAGGTCATGTTGTCATAGGCACCTTTCACATCTAAGAACAGTGCTACCAACCACCGCCTCTTCGCTTTCTCCTGGTAAGTGGAGGTGACTAAGTCAGTGACGCAACTGTTTTAAGACTGACCCTGTTGAAAGCCAGCCATACCATCACAATAAATGTTATACTGTTCTAGTTACCTTTCTATGCATGTCAGCGTCATCCTCTTCATGACCTTGCCAACGCAGCTTGCTAGTGCTATGGGCCGGTGTGATGCCAGATCTAACAAAGACTGTTCCGAAGTTCAAGAAGTGCCCCAGGGAGCTGCACTTTCACTCACCGAGAGCTGCGCCATAATACCAAGATTGATTTATATTGTTCAGAAGAGAGCGTTGCCCTTTCGGGCACAGGTGGCGTAAGGCAGCATAGGCCAGTGCATTCGGACCTGAGAACGAGCACCGGCACACCTTCAGTGCTCAATGACGTTCTTACGTAGTGAATGTAACCTCCATTTGCTGATTTCATAACACCAGAACGCCATATGGCAAGAGATTGGTTGGTATAGAAATGTCGCAGTGATCTTTGAGGAAAATTTACCATAAACGTCAAGCTTCACGTGAGTGACGATGATGTAACGCAAGTGTAGCGAAGTAATGACGCTGTTGTGGAAGAGAGTCTTCCATACGGGGACAAACGCTTGTGGCGTTATAGGTCTTTCTCCGTGGCTTCTAAGTTGGGAATCGATGCTAGATTTTCTTAGGAATGCGTGCGGATTCGCTGGGCTCGTAGATTTCGTACGTCTGTATCTTCTTCCGGCAAGCGGGCGCACACGTCGAAGCTGTTCCAACTTGTTGTGGAGTGCGGCACGTATCGTTGCTTTCGCACACATTTCGTATATGTCTCTATCGCATGTCCATTCCCTTCTGCAGAATTCTGGTAATTTGTGTATATCTGTGAATATCTCTTGAGTGTGTCGCCAGAGGACAACCATACGGACGGCTCTTACTGTCACGTACGTAGGAGTACTGTTACTACCGTCAGTTTCAATATCTGTGAACCATTGATCTTTAGCGACAAAACTATGAGACACTCATGCTAAATCTAGGCAGCCACTTTAACCTACTCCTCGGAAATAGGTCGGGCTGTCATCATTAGGCACCTGAAGTCCACGCTCTGATCCCGGATTAACAAGGTGATGCTTCCCCACAGTGGATGATGAGCATTAAAGTCGCGCATCAGTATGCAAGTTGCTGGAGTCGTTGCAATATACTATTCAATATCTCTTGATTAAGTTGACTCTACGGAGATAGTATGCGCCTGTCAGCCTAAAAGATAACATATGTTTGATATGCAGACACACGTATATGGCCACGTTGTGTTGGTGGCGAAACAGCGTGGATTGCCCTCGTGAGGCTGGGGTAACCAGTGCCGCTGCTGAGTTTTGCGGCCGCTACGGGCGATGACAGCCGCATGAACTACTACACGCATGAGATTATGCCAAATATCACCAAATGTGCACTATGCCAGTCTGAACTTGGTAAGCGAAGCTCTTACCACTTGAGGGCTGCTACAAAACTCATATTTAAAGCGATGATAGTACCAGCGGCCATGCCTTGATTATCAGCAACCGTGAATCTGTTCTCCGCCTGACAGGTGCGTCGTCATATCATAGGACAGTCGCAGTGTTGGTTTGCTGAGCTCTCCCACGTACCCTTCTACGTCGGTCAGGAGAGCAGCAATCTGGCGGGCGCGCACACAGCCAAACATCAAGAGAATAGACTCTGTGGCTAGTCAGTTTGTGATATTCAAAGCAACCTCATCTCGTATCACTTGACATTCACGTCAGCGGTAAGAAAATAATTGTGAACGAACAGGAGTGCCCTTTTTTGATAATCATTGTTTCCACTCCGCGACATCAATTTAACTGTGTTCATGAAAGAAATAAATGTTTATTTAGAAAGTGTTCCGAGCGAGGCCCGGTATCACCCTAAGGTTGGAGAGTTTTCTAGTCCAAGGTCCCTCTGGCTTCGACAGCCCTCTTGGCCCTGGAGACTAGTTGTCGCTGGTCTTCCAGGTCCTCCAGGACGAGCTTGGCCTCCCACGTTTCCAATAGGTGGTCGTCGTTCATTCATGAGGCTTGGTTTCGCTCCAGTTGTACGTCATGGGTTGCATGGCACTGGCATTCCAGAAGCAAGTGTGCTAGGTTTTTGAAGCATGGTATACTCCTGAGCTTCAAAGATGTAAAGCCTTCAGTGAGATACGGCGCTTCCGTTCTCTAAACATTTTGTTCGTATATTGTTAATGTAAGGCTGAATGTTTTAAAGGTATGGTGCATATTGTCGTTTTAGCGTTATCCCGGTGTGTTCGCAACGCAAGTCTTTTCAGGCTTTTGTGCCAGCTCTCTTCACTCGCGCCATTCAGTTGATTGTATCTGTTTTAGAGCATTTTCTACCCATATTGAGCTCATTTGCCCTGACGGTAATAAGTATTTTTCATGGCTAGGTTTTGTACAGGCCCAAACGCAGGATCCCCAAACCGAGAGATTGGAAGCCATAAGAGGGTCTCAACATCATTCTTGGGACAGGTGAGGGCAGCTTGATCCCCGGGGTGGGCTCCCTCCGGGTTCTAGTAATGAACATCTAGTCAAACGACCTAATAACCTGACGGCCACGAGTGTCACAGTTCCCATTAATTAGGGAGGCGAACGCCGGGCTAATTCTAAGGACCGAAAAATTGCCCCCCCCCCCCGCACTGCACCACGAAAGCGTGGACAATTTAGAAGTGGTCCTATTTGGCGCGTCAGCGGACACCGCCTGTAGCTCAAACAACGAGTCAGAGCCGAGAGTTGATAAACAAAACAAAATTAGATTCTCAATTATGGCAGATCAAATCGATACAAAAATATGCACACTCGACAATAGTTGAAAACAATATGTCACCAATCAAACACAGTACAATCAGCCACACTCGAAACAGCGGACACAAACAACAATACGCACTACAATGCAAACGCATGCATCGAATGACCAAAGACACTTAGGAGTTCGAAAATTTACTCAGTCCAAAGTCCTTGAAACAAAAGTTTGAATGATACTCTTTCGAGCATCACTCACTCAAAGTCCAGCGTTGTTGTCCTTCCGCTGCCCCCGAAGTTTTTCTTCCAGGAAACCTCGCGTCTTCAATTGGCCACTCTTCAAGCACGAAACTTCTTCGCCGGTAACACGTCGTCTTCCCGCGCGCAGCTGTTGCCACGCGTCTTCGCTCGCTGGCGGTAGACACACACTCCTGCCAGTAGCAAGAGTCTTCACCCCTCAGGTGGAAATCCTCTTCTTCTGCTCCTTTATCACTGAGGACAAAAGGCTTCGCCCACACGGTGGAAAGACCCTAAGCACGCTTGCGCAAAACTTTCATCTTCTGCGAACTTTCTTCTCTTTCTTTGTCACTGAGGACCAAAGGCTTCGCCGACGACACGGCGAAAACACCGTACGCACTCTGGCACACAATTCCTTCTTCTCCTCTTCTCCCATCTCTGCTGCTCGGTTAAATACCTTCCACGCTAGATTCCAGAAAATTCTCATCGTTTCGTCGGCGCGATACGCAGCGAAGGCTGGGGAAAGCCCGAGATGGTTCGAGGGCCGTCCGCGACAGACGACGCAACTCTGCATCACCACGCCCCTTTCTCTCGAGAACCTTCCAGGATTGCTCGGCCGCCGATGTGAGGAGGTTAGTCGGCGAACTACGCTTCCGAGGGGAAGAGAGATGGCGCACCCAGGGAGTCTTTCGATGCCTGTTTTCTTCTTCATCGTTGACTTTGAGGCGTCTCTCTAGCGCTTGGTTGCGAGAATTCGATGGCGCGCGCTTTTTCGGAGCCCTCGTTTGTGACAACGAGTCTCAGCAGAAAACTTACAATGCCATCAGACTAATCAGAAGGGTTGCCAACAGGCAACAGGAACTTGGAGAAGGTAACCTCGTAAGATTGGTGCACGCCTTTGTGATGTGCCGTTTCACCTACGTTGCAGCCATGCAAAACTGGCAGAGATTGGAGCGTGATAAGCTTAACGCGTTATTCAGAAAAGTCATTGAGAGAGCTCTCGGGCTTTCCATTTACACAAGCTCGGAGAGACTGTTCTGTCTCGGCATCCACAACTTGCTGGAAAAAATGGCAGAGACACAGGAGAGGGCGCCATTTGCCAGGATGTCTACCACGCGTTCTGGTAGAACTATCCTGTGGAAGCTGGTGATTCTACCGATTGAACTCAAGTCTCGCTTCTACAACGTTCCTCGTCAACAACTAGAACAAATCACCGTTGTCCCCATCCCGCGATATGTCCATCCCGGGCATAACAAGAGTAAAGGATGGGCCAGGGCAAAAGCTCTACTACAAAGGGCTCAGGAACATGCCGGGGACTGCTCCTGTGCCGATGAGGTCCGACATCCCGAGGAAAACGCGTACGTGGCATTCAGCGCAACAACGGTGGCAGTATCACCAACGGTGCGGACGATGGTGGCTGAAATAGCAGAGCCATTGGAGATTGCGTTGGCCTTGCTGGATAACAGGAATTCCACAATTTACAGCAACTCGAGATCGGCAGTCCGAGCATTTGCCAAGGGAACTATACTGGACCAGCTTTGCGGACTCTTCGCAACAAAGCCATCGAGCAACACACCCTAGTTTTGTTTCCAGCTAATTTGGGGCGCATTGAGGGAGCACCACTCAGTTTCAACGAGTCAGCCCACACAGCTGTGCAAATACTAGTATAACTGTGTAGCTATATGGGGGGTGCAGTGCTGATAATTTTGAAAACCTTTACCATCTCATTTCTTATAAAGAACTAATAAAATATTTTTACTTGGCGTGAAGACAACAGCCTCCACCACACAGAAAACTAAACAGAAGTCAGGCTCGGACATACAGGGTTCTTCAGGTCGGGGCTTACCTTAACCCCGCGCTACTGAACAAAATTTATCCCGAAATACAGCCAAATAATACATGTTTTATCTGCAACAATATAGGTAGCTTGGAACATAGGCTTTTGTGGTCCCCGCTTTACGCTGTGGGGAAGTCATCACGCCGCCCAAATGGGAGGGTGGTATTGCTAGCTCCGGACTGAAAAACAGTTTTGGGCAGCCCACCATGCCCGCGACGCCACAAAGAGATATCTTTTTTTGTCCCGACAGGAGAGTGGCCCGCATCGTGTTAAAGCACGTTCCGAAGGACCAATTAGGTTCACTATTTATCAGGCTAGGTGCAATTGTCCTCATTTGGGAGTGTCCAGTGGTGTCAGCCTGAGGGTCAACACTTTCATGGCTTTTATAATAAAGTTCTCCGTAACCCACTGTAATTCATCCTCCGAGCGCACCAGCCATCACGAGGCCTAAATGAATCTATTGAACTTCGGTCACCACAGCGTTGTAGCATTTTAATGGGCAAGCGCAGCATTTCTTTGTTTCATAAAAGGCCTAAAAACGATTGTGCACTACGCGGTAGTCACGTTTCTCACAACTTCGATCAAGTTCTTTTATCTATTCATCCATTGTGCACTTTGTTTCACAACATGGGCGGACAAAAAAAAACAATAGAGTTCATGTTGACCAAAAGTGGCTCAATGCATGAATTCAAGTGAAAGGAGTTATTATAATGCTTGACTTGGCAGAAAATGTTTCTAATCAATAACTGTCTCAATCAAAAATTGACCGCTTCAGTAATTTAGAATACTTCATTTGATGTGATATATAGATAGAAAAAATTGAAAATGTGAGATTAGGTATAGTACTGCGTTTTCTGACTTCTACGAGGAGCCAATTTATTGGTATAACTTAATGCTTGGGAGACATTTTAAATAGCGTCCTTATTGCGAAAGCATAGATGTTTTTATAACTTTTATGGTAACGTGCAGGCACGTGACCCACATATTGTGAGAGCCATGAAAAATATCTGCCACAATATGAGAAATTTTCTCGATGTTTTTGAAATATTTTTGTACTTGTCACGCTTTCATCAGAAATTATATAGTTTTCTCTGGAACCAAGTTAGAAGGATGCTGCATATATTGAGATTATAACACTAACCATTGTTTTTTTGGATCTTAGTAATTATTCCGAAATTCTTTCAAATGTAACAATGTATACCAGCCTTACCGGAGTACATCTCCTGTCTGTAAATTTTATCGGCTCAGCAAGCATAAGGAGTGGTATCGCTGAAACAAAAAAATTATAGTTATAGAATATTTGTGCATTTTAGCTGATTCATTCGATAAATGTCAACCTCTAAGTTCAAACGTTTATGGCGACACTATATCATTAACACAATAACGCCGATGTGAAGTATTTGCTCGAAGCGAAACTTGCAACATTTCAAAACACGCGCGCACTTGGGAAGCCCAATACAAAAAAATATCTCCAGATCCCACGTACCTGGGAATCGGCATTATGCGAAGCATGCGGAGGGAAGGTGACCGTGTTGCAATTTTTGATAGGATCACAAGTCATAATATGACGCCGAATATATGTAAAAATGTTGCACGCACAGACCTATATTTAGGAGTTGCAGATGCTTGTACAACCATTTGTTTGCACTTGCGCAACGCCGACAACTGGAACATGCATATTAACAACACCAGAAGTTGATAAGAAGTGCTGATGCTCGCGCAGGTACTGGCTGTGGACACTGATACATAAATAAACTTCAGTGCAGATCACCTATTTACAATTGACATTGACCCGACGTGGTGGCTGTATTGAAGGAGTACATATGAAATTCTTATAGAATTGGGTAGGCAGCACCGTAACTAGTATTGATATTTCACAAAGATTGGCGTCTATTTGAAAAGTAGTTCTGAGACCTGGCGTGGCTCCGAGGTAGAATGCCTGACTGCCATGCAGAATGCCGGAGCTCGATTTCTCCTGCGGCCCTGGAGTTTATTATTTGCACTCGCCGGAGGCTCATTGCTGCCCATGTCAGGTTTTTCTTAACGCTGACATTTATTTTATGCCTTTGTTGGGTCGACGCTGCCGATGTCGGGCATCGCTAAATGCTCACGCGTAGAAATCGCTCATGTGTGTTTCTCGCCGTTCCTAGGTAGATACTGAGTGTCAATTGCCTGTGGCACATATACCCGCATACCAGCGGTACATACCCGCATGTGGGCATTTGCCACTGTCTGGCAGGAAGTCTTTCACCGCGTACATAGCTAAGAGCGAGAGAACACAAGGAAAAAGGCAGGGAGGTTAACATCTCTGCCTTCCGTACACAACTAATTGTGACAATATTTATGTCTTGACGAGTGCGTCATATTCGTCAAACGATCTTACCCCCTCCCCCTTTTATACTTTTGGTTCACGCCAAGTTCAGGGGGTGACCCCGTTAGTACCCAAACGTAAGCGGCCAGATAGATAGATGTAAACGCTGAAAGTCGCCGAAGTTCGCTAAAAATTCTTCACATGTCAAATATACCGAAATTGTGCTATAAAATATCTCCGACCGAACACTGCTGCAGTAAATTTGAAAATTGTGGCGTAGAATTCCCAAAAACTGTAAGCCATGTTAACATGCGAAAACTATATAAATCTGGACTTCGGAAATGCTTGGGTTGATACTTTTTTTTCGGCTTCGGGTACTAATAATTTTTACGTATTAGAAAAGTCCTGATAGAGAGGTGAATTCCCATTTGAAACATATTATAACGACATGCCGGTACCAAATGCGATTGTGCAAAAACAGTGTAATCCACTGAGGGACAGCATGTCGATGTTAATATGAATTCGGGTGTTTTTCTATTGCAGTCAAATGCGGTTTTATATATCAAACTTGCAATGGCATGGCCAAAACGTTGAATTCATTTGCATAGTTCCCCAATTTCAGGGAGGCTGCCAGATGAAAGCTGCAGAGACGCGTTAGCAAAACGATCCCTTGTATGCTCTCTAATTTAGCTTATCA
The DNA here is from genome assembly GCF_043290135.1 of Rhipicephalus microplus. Classification (NCBI taxonomy): domain Eukaryota; kingdom Metazoa; phylum Arthropoda; class Arachnida; order Ixodida; family Ixodidae; genus Rhipicephalus; species Rhipicephalus microplus. The sequence continues at coordinate 136,442,963 of NC_134702.1, read as the reverse complement.
TGCATATCTGAAATCAAATACTCGCAGCATCTGATTGACTCTAAGGCCACCCTCCCACTGAAACGGTCTGTTTTGACAAAGGACTATCTGCTGATATATCATTAAAAAAGAACTCATTTCGTTGAAGATAGACACAGAAGTTTGTGACACTGCAATCAATCGCGTGCCCATTTTTACCGTCTGGGACACCTGTCATGCGAATAGAGATCCTTATTTATTACTTCGTAATAAATACGCTGTCTAGGTAAGTACCAGGGCTGTGTTATATCTAATGAAGGCAATTACATCTTGACAGGAACATATGGCGCATGACGGTTAAATTCAACTGAGGCACCACGGGTAATGTGCAGCAAAACAATCCATCAGAGAGTAGAACATGACGTATCTTATTATTAAAAGTGCGGTACCATAGGCGAATTGTGGTCAGTGCATTATTTTTTGTATATTGGACTTACAGCACAAAGCAAACAACAACAGTTAGTGAAAGCTTTAAGAGCAAGCACTCTAAAGGAGTAAATATTGGTGCTTGTTCATTATTTAACCCCATCTCGTACCGAGAAGAAAAGCCTATCAATGTTGCATCAAAGCCAGGATCCTCCATGAAACTTTCAATGTACATATGAAGTCCAACACAATTACTTCTATTATTTAAAATACGAGCTGAGTCATAGTTGGTCTGCGCCTGAAGCATTCCATTCGAGGTTGGTAGTATGTGATATATAGTAATGATTTTAGTTACGATGGAGCAAGAAAGAAGTTCCTTCGCAGGTAACCCAGTCCTTTACTAGCCTTGAATGTTATATGTTTCATGTGTAATTTCCAGGACCGAGTGGCAGTTACACCAGTACGAGTGGCACCGGTACGGTGTTACGCTTTCAAGAGTGGGAGAGTAGGGTTGCGTGGCAGTTTTACTTTGCTTTTATTTACTTTGTGTCGTAAGTTTGGGTAGGCATGTCAGCCCTTGGCAGGTAGCATAGCTTTCGTGGCACTAGGTCGAAGCGTGTCTCAATAAATTTGCCGTGAAGGCAGACACCCCGGCATCAGCATGGCACACCGCGTAGCTCACCAGTGCCGGAGATGGCCGAGCGTTTCGAGTTCCCTTGAACTCTGGAAAAGAAAACCAACCACTACATAGGCAACGAAAGGGAAAAGGGGTGGGATTATAAACGTCCTTCTGGTGGCCCTCTAATATCCTCACAGCACGGGCGGTCGGCTCATCAATGGGCTTCTTCCGAGAATCAGAGCGGCGGGGTGACTCCTCACTTTGATTGAACTGAGCCCCAGGCGCATGATGTGTTCATGAACGCTGTTTAGAGGCAGCGCGCATTGCGAAATTTTGGAGGTCACCGACAACTTTTAGGGGCGAAGATCCCTAAAGCGGCACCCGTTCGTGCCTCGTCGTAGTACGTACATGTCTTACGCTTTGACCTGCAAGGTGGTGCCGGTGGGATATTTCTTTTGTGCGTTGTTGAACAATAAAACATTCGCAGCGTGCGCGTTAACTAAAAGCCGAATTCTGCTGTCTCTCATTCCCCATTAGCAGCCACTGGCATGTACATTGAGCACTCTCTGTCAAGAAAGGGTCGCTACATTATACTCGCTGGGCATAACCTCCTTGGTTTTAGAGAGGTTTAGCGAGCGTTTGGCCGCAGTGCCATAATTACAGGAAACTAGTATATATCATGAACTCGGGGTGGTTAAAGGTGAGAAGTAGACACGAAGCGCAAGCCATAAGGAAGCGTGCGCGTGCCACCTCTCGTTTAGTCTTTGGAGGAGCAGGAATGAAAGAGGAAGGACAGGGAGGTTAGCCAGTTCTCAGACCAGCTGGCTACCTTTGGAATGTCCTTGGAATGTCCGCTGGATGGCGGTGCTTCTATATGCGGAATACATGATGAAAAGATACGAAATGGTGGTACTTGGAGTGTTATTTAGATTAACGAACGGACACACAGACAGATGCATGGACGGACGCATGGATGGCTGCACGGACGGATGGACGCGTGGACGGACGCAGGGGTGGATGCATGGATTTGATTTGTGGGGTTTAACGTCCCAAAACCATGATATGATTATGAGAGACGCCGTAGTGGAGGGCTCCGGAAATTTTGACCACCTGGGGTTCTTTAACGTGCACCCAAATCTGAGCACACGGGCCTACAACATTTCCGCCTCCATCGGAAATGCAGCCGCCGCAGCCGGGATTCGAACCCGCGTCCTGCGGGTCAGCAGCCGAGTACCTTAGCCACTAGACCACCGCGGCGGGGCGTGGATGCATGGACGAACTCGGGGACGGACGCAAGGATGGGTGGGCAGACGCATGAATAGACGCACGCACGGACGGGCGGATGAACGCATGGACCGTCACACTGACGGACGCACAGACGGACGGAAGCAAAAACGAACGGACGTATGAATGTTTCGCCCCACTCTCCATCATTCACTCCGTGGATATGCTGCCATTTTTTTTTTGTTTCTGTCCGGCATAGCTCCAGTAGCTCTGGGAAGCGGATGGACTGGCGACACGCGCAAGCTTAGCTGATGTAACGGCAATCGGGCGCCTACGGGACAATTTGGTGCGTATTGTCGCAGTGGCATGCCTTTGACTTCTCCAGCGCAAATGAGTTCGTAAGTGGAACCACGGGCGGTCAGCGAGCGGTTCCTCTTAGAGCGCACAGGGGACAAACGGATTATGCCTGGTCGCAAAGAAGCTGACGTGTTACAGGGAATTCGTCCTACGGCCGCATTACACTGTACGTGCAGCTCTGTCTAGATAATTGTGGGCCTCTGAGCTGGCCCTTGTCTTCATGACATTTCCTAGTTGTGTTTTATTTACATTTTGGTCATCAGGTTATTTTGGGTGAGGGCATGAGCCCACAGGTGCATGAAGGTGGCATGCTTATGGTGGTGTTTTTGAACGACCAAGTGCGGTTCTATCAGGGGACATGCAGGCGACGATTCGCCGAACGTTGTGTAAGGGCGGAGCACTGAGTGAGTAACAAGGGGCCCAGAAGCTCTGCCTAGCGTGCTGAGCTGGGCTTGAGGTGTGAGGCACCATCGGCTCCACCGAATCCCGTAGGGTCACCCTACAAAAGACGATTCATTTTCAAAGTGTTTTTTTTACGTCGTGTTATGTTCGTTTTTATGTAACTTTTGTACAGTCTATAAATATAAGTTTTTTTTTCAGCCTACTAGAGCTCCTCCAGCATTTCTGCTTTATCTGCAAGTGACCAGCAAGTCAATCGCTGCCATTGGAATATCGGCAGCACGTTTCGTCTCCCACTTTGCTATTCCACCGCGGGCGGTGCGTCTCGGGCGTCGAGTGGTGAAAGTTGGTTACCACAAAATCACAAAGAACTTGAGTTTTACTGGGTGACAACAAAGAAATGAAGGTAAAAAAATTGCATTCTTCCGAGAAACCCTCACGGTATTGCATTTTTAAATGTTTAAATCTATTTACTAAATATGAAAAAATTAAAGTAGGTTATTGAGATAGGCTGAAGAGAATGATTTTTTTTGTCATGAAGATGCTTCTATGAAAACGTAGAGGCAGCCATCAATAAATTCAAGACACAGTATACTATTTGTTTAGGCAAATCGATGGCCAAAGTATGCATGAAAAAGGCCGGAGACCATGTAGTGGGGGAAATTGAATGGCACATTCTGTAGAAATGCCCGAGCGGAGTTATCAATATTCTTCACAGAACGTAATACTTCACAAACCTTGATTACCCTCTACAGAAAGGGGTTCCACAGAGATTTGTGCTGGGCCATCTCCTCTTGAACATCTATGTCAATGACATTCAACACGTAGCAGACCAGTCTGCTCATTTGAAATTATTTGGAGATTTCTGCGTCCTATTTAGGCGTGTAAGTTCTGTATATAATCAAATCACCTTGAACAGCACTTTGAATAAATTGACAAAAGGGTGCAACGAATGAACAATGGTACTTTACCTTCTAAAACTGTGTATATGAAACTGTGCACATTTTTTCCAGGAATCAGGCCCGGCAATATTTGGGCCTCCTGACACACAAGTGGGCGCATCTCCCTCTTTTTTCCAACATTTATTGGAGGTCAAACATTTATTGGACCCTCTTTGGATTATGGCAGTGCTGCTTGTTACCGTGATACCCAAAACGACATAAGAAATTAAAAAATTCAAAGACAAGCTGTCCACTACGTTTACAGACGTTTAAGATGCCTTGATTTACCGTCAGGTATGCTACAGATGGCCAAATCATAGCCACTATCTGAAAGAATAAAACAGGCACCCTAAAATTTATTCGGTGTATTTTGGTAAGCTTGCAATAAACTCGAACAATTACTTCGGTCGAGCCTCACGTCACAAACGCAGCCACTGCGTCAAACCTGCATTTGCAAAATCTAACTTATATAAACATTCAGCTTTCTATCGAACAATCGCACAGTGGAATTCAACGACATCTTCTTCAGTCTTCCTACACGAATAGTGTTGACCTTTCGCTTTTTTTTGTCTGTTTATGTACATCCTCTTTCACTTGGATTGCTGTCTGCATTGTTGTACAAAATAAAATAAATAAAATAAAACTGGCTAACCGGAAGGGGAAGAGGCGAAGTCTTAAAAGTGAAACTAAAAATAAAATAGATATCATTCTGCGTGCAACCCCAGGCATTTACACGATGATAAACAAGCTGGGCAAATCTGGTACAGTGACCATAAAATGGCAAGAGCTCGCGTTCACCTACATTTAGGAAGCAATGGTACACACTGATTCGCAATAAAACAATTATGGAGCTAGCGGTGAGAGAGAAATTACCGAAAGTAATGTTTCCTTCAAAATATATTCGACACTCTGACCAAGGTAATCGACGTTATTTTCAGCACAATAAACGATAACCTTTCTAGCATTAACAAAGAGTGACGGGTGACAGTCGGGCGTGCAGTCTCTAGAGGGGCACTGGCAAACAAACTCAGAAGGTGAAAAGTAGGCAAACCATAAAAGCCTCAAATGCAAGCGGATAAATACAGCTAGTGAACATTTCAATGTTGTTCAATAGGCGCCATATAGCCATATCAGAAGGTATGACAGGGAGAAAATTAAGCAAGCTTTAAAAAGCTGCAGATGCCTAGACCCTGCGAAGGCAAGATTGTGCATTGGGAAAAGTCGAATGTATGCAATAAAAACAAAGAAGGCAGTGTCATAACCAATATAACTACGTGGAGAGGAAGCTAATGAGAGCTGTACAGAAGCTGAAACAACCAGGATGATATCGTAATAAGCAATAGTAGCACAGAGAAATTCTACATCATAGCAGCAGTAACAACAGGGGAACATTTCATTTAAATATAAGTATACGGCCGTTGTGACGTCACCAGCCATAGCTATGTTACGCCAGGGAGTCCACACCGAACGTTAATGCCTCTGCAAAGGCAATCTGTGTCAAGGCCAGCGATCGAGCCCGCCTGACGTGATCAATTCAACGACCTCATCAAGCGGCAGCGCTGGTCTGTCTTACGCAACGCAGAGGGAGCTCCCTCAGCCCACGAGCCCGATGAAGCAATTAGCATCTTCCAGTCTGGCAAGTATTGTGCAATGCATGGCAACCTCACTCGTCCTTGGGTGCGACGGCTGCAGTCATGATCACGACGCAGCCCAGTGGTGGGTCCCCATTGGAGGATTCTGACATCTCGGCCAGCAGCGCTCCTGGTTGGACGTTGGTCATGCAAAGGTGCACCCGGTGCCTATAAAAAAAGCCAAGCGGCGCATCTTCAGCAGCTGGTCTGTGCGTCAGAGAGCAGCTGACGTATTCGTCAGAGAGAAGTCATCTCGGCTCTTCTAGTGCCCAAGCTGTTGGCCCCAGTGCTGAATTTGTAGCGCGAGGATTTCTATGCTGTGCATAAACCTTGCCTTAACTCACCGTTGTGCCGTCCGCTAGTCTATCAGCTCTGCGCAGAAGCAGTCGCGAGCTGAGTAACACACGCTACCAAACGGCTGGTGACCTTGGCGGTGGAGTACGGAGCGATGGCACTTTCGGGACTGTGTTGGCGTCGCGCCTTCGTAACAGCCACCACATAAATACAACCTACTAGCAGCAGGCAGATAACACAAAACAGCATGGCAGCCCTATCACTGTTATAAGACTGACGCTTCACGTTATCACATTTATGATGGCGAAACTTAAGGCATTGTACTTGTACGAGTGCAGTTGAATAATCGAAACGAAGTCACTGTTTCTCTCAAGTGCACCTCAAAAGCAAGGTATGCAAGTACGTATACAGTTAGAGGAACGAAGGTAGGTTCATTTTTCATGTTTTTAGTTTTCTTTTACTCATTGTATACCGATTTGTTTTGTTTCCCATACACCTACGTGCAGGATATTTTATACGTTTTTCTTACACATACATGCATATAGATATGTATATATATAATGTGCACTATATATATATATATATACATATATATATATTACATACTGCATAGTTTCTAGTTTTCTTTTGCACATTGAGTGATTTGTCTTGTTCAGTATACACCTATACATAAAATTCTTGTACACAGATTCAAATAACATTATTTGTCATAGGGACCCCTCCCACATATCGTGCTGAGTTTTGGGGTCCCAATTGTATATAAGTATTACCCATTGTACTTCATTTTGTTACGAATAATAATAAACTGATTGACACTGATAGATGCTCTCGGCGGCTTTTGTTTTGAATACATTGTTCTGTACATCGTATGTTTACGTACAAGCAAAAGCATGTCAACGGTGTGCACGAGGGCGGCTGAAGCAGAAACGAAACGAGCCGGCCTTGTGCGTCGCACAAAGGGAGTATGTGTTGACGCACAGAGAATACTTTCGACGTGTCTTTAACCGTAAAAATAAATATGAAGGGTTCGGGGGAGGGGGGGGTAGAAGCAACAGGCGCGAGCAGAAAGCGCGAAACGTCGGGTACCCGAGTGCTTAGATTTATGATACAAGTTCAAGAACATGAATGGCCGAAAATTTCTAAGTTGTTTACTTAGGCATCCCTCCTAATTATATTGGCCTTTAGAGCGTAAAAGATCAACATAAGTTAAAATTTATTTGGATGGTATTGCAATCTTTTGCAATCGCCCTCGTTGCATCACCATATTTATAGCACTATAGATTGCGCATTGCCCCACCACGGTGGTCTAGTGGCTGAAGTACTTGGCCGCTGACCCGCAGGTCGCGGGATCAAATTCCGGCTGCGGAGGCTGCTTTTCCGATAGAGGCGGGAATGTAGGCCCGTGAGCTCAGAGATCGGTGCACGTTAAAAACCCCAGGTGGTCCGAATTTCCGGGGCCCTCCACTACGGCGTTTTTGAAATTTATATAGTCATTGATTGATTGATTGATTGATGTGTGGGCTTTAACGTCCCGAAACCAGCATATATTTATGAGAGACGCCGTAGTAGAGGGCTCCGGATATTTCGACCACCTGACGTTCCTTAACGTGCACCGAAATCCGAGCACACGGGCCTGCAACATTTATTAATCATACGGTGGTTTTGGGACGTTGAACCCCACATATCAATCAATTCATTAAATTGCGTGTGAACATTTAGCACTAATATTTATATTACGTCGATTGCGCAATATCAATCGGGAAACGTTTAACGAGTGTGTTGTGAAGAATTAAACAGGCAGGCATTGAGAGGTCGTATGAAAAACGCGTACACTTGCTACCAGAAAGCTGATGTGAACAAGAGCAGTTAAGCGAACACGTGGCCTTGCTTCTCGCTTGAACAATACCGCTAATGAACGTTGACTTAAACATACCTCCGAAACAATTTACGTCAAAGTACAGCCCACAGGCTAACCATATATGTGATTCGCGGGTAAATGACGGGCTATGTTGTGCCCTGAGAGCTTTTGCAACAAAAATTACGAAGGGTGTTTCTGAATCTTAAGCGCGTTTCTGAGCATTCATTCTCTAGACGAGCTGTGGCGAAGATCCAACCAAAGCAAGGACTGTGACGGTGGACCTAGAATGATCCGGAGCTCTTTTTTGTTGGTTTCTGAAATAAATAAATAAATAATATAAACGAACAAATAAATAAATAAATAATTAAACGAACAAATAAATAAATAAATAAATATTTATTGATCCAAAACAGTGTTCCCAAACTTGTGAGTGTGGTTTTACACTAGGTCGGTTGCTGAGTGGTTTTTATTTTGAACCATTGAGCTAGTGCATCGCCATCCGCACAACTGCATGCAAATGAAGCAGACTAGCCACACACGTGCCTCGCGTCGTGAAGGAAGAAAATATATATGGTTTGAATGTTCGAACCAAAATATTTAGGTTCTGGCCTTCAGCCACAAAGAGATGACTGTATGAGAAGAAAATTCTTTCAGTGTGTGCAGGCTATAGGTCCAGCTGCTTAACCTTACTTAGTAAAAACTGGCTATATTTTGTTTTGTTTTAACCTTTAGATGACGAAACTTAACAATGAAAAGATTTATTACGCAAGCAGGGTGTTCAATTTACAAGAGTACACTCAGTGGGTACAGGGTAGAAAAAAAAGTAGATCAGGCTTCACAGAGTCCGCGCACCCAGGCTTGGCAAGCAAGACACCTCTAAAGTAAAGTAAGGGTAAATGAGCTCATGGGAATCATTTACATCGGAACGTCATTAACAAGCTAGTAAGTGCAAAAAAGGGTAATGATAAGGGTTCGCCAATAGCGGTGACTGAAACAAAAAAATACTGGGAAGTTTGGCTGATTTATACCAAGCATTTAACCAACCGTAGTAGCCCAGCAGTTTGAGGTTCCGCGCCACTTGGCAGGAGATCATGCTTTCATTTTCCTTCTTTGAGACTCGCACTTCTATTGACACGAAATGGAGGGACTTCGATTGTGGTTGAATTTAGTGCTTCCACGTTGGTTGCGTTGTATTCTTAGATCATTTCAAATATACTGTAGCGTCACACTTTTACGCCTTGATCTTGGTATGCCGGAGATTAGCAGTTCCGTTTTGCTTTTTTATAGAAGGAATGAAAGGAATCGAACATGTGCATGAGAAGCATACAGCGCTTTTTTTCAGTTCATTTCTAAACTTGCGCGAAACACTAAGTGACCACAAGAACACAGAATTGACTCACCAATTAAAGCCCCTTGATTTTGAGAAAGTACCGCCATCCAATCTCCTCCTCTCGATCTCCTCGCCCCCCTTCGCATCCTCCCGGTCTCCGGCACTTTTTCTACACGATGACTGGTCTCTTTCGTGGTTGCCTTTAGAGACGCGTGGATGTTGCGCGTTCCTTGGGTTTTTCTTTATCGCTCGCGCCATTTTTCACCGACGCTCCACGTAACAAGCGTAGCGCGCGCCTTCTTATCTGTGCTTCGTGCGGGCGCTATGCCGTGCTGCTGCCTATGACTGCAACAACCACAGTAGAAAAGGTTACGCACTATTTATGATACCCCAAGGTAAACGCAATGGCTTGCGCAAGCAGCAGTGGCTCCACAACATCGCCCGCTCCGCAACATCGCGTTCATTGCGAGGTAAAGCACCTTTCTTATTGCTCCTATCAAAGCACGTCGAATGCTGCATTCGAAATATTGTTTTGGCCTGCTCATCAACTTAAGTGTTTTTTTTTTTAGGGGCGAAGCTCTTTACGCCGTGGGTCGTGTGTCCCGTGTCGTCGTAATTGTCGTAGTAGCCAGTTGCATTGTATTGGATGGTAATAAAAACGGTGTCACAGCATATCTACGGAGTGAATTATGAGTGTGACGAATTGTGCATCAGTGCGTCCGTGCTTACGTGCGTCCATCCATCCATCCGTGTGTACATCCATCCGTCCGTCTGTGCCTCCGTTTGTCCACACTCTTCGCCCCACTCGTCATCATTCACCTCGGGGATATGCTGGGAATTTTTATTGACTATTTGTGTGATGCTTCAAACTGGAGTTATCAATATTGTCATGACGCAGACACTGCAGGAGTTTGATATAGAAGAGCTCACTTTAATTAAAAATGAAAGACTCTCGTAAAGAGGACCGGGCAAGAGCTTCGTCTTCCTCTCTGGCTGTGCGAGCTCTCCTCTGCAGGTTGAATGCGGCATTTGCCTCCCTCACGGAAGAGCATCGACCCGATGCTCGGCTACAGAATACGCGGTGTATGTAGTTGACGTATTGCGCAACTGGCTCACTGCAATATGGCTTCATCCGCACAACGTGTACGATTTCAGATTTTTGAGCTCGCGAGGAACTGTCAGGGATGACCTCATAATTCACGTCACTTAGGCGCCGTATAACATTGTAGGGACCAAAGTACTTCTTCAGGAACTTTTCACAAAGGCCGCGTTGGCGAATAGGGCTCCAGACCCACACTTTCTCGCCTGGTTGATAAGTGACGTATCGGTGTCGCAGGTTATAACGTTGTGCGTCGTAACTCTGCTGTCGGGCGATTCGCACGCGTGCTAGCTGCCGTGCCTCTTCAGCTCGTTGGGTAAAGGCTTGAACATCCGTGTCTGTATCCTCGTAGTCGTGCAGCAGCATGGCATCAAGCATTGTCGTCACTTCACGGCCATAAAGAAGACTAAATGGCGTGCTCCGTGTAGTTTCCTGCTGCGCCGTATTATAGGCAAACGTCACGTATGGTAGAACGTCATCCCAATTTTTATGATCCACGTCGATGTACATACTAAGCATATCAGCAATTGTCTTGTTGAGGCGTTCTGTTAAGCCGTTGGTTTGTGGGTGGTAGGAGGTAGTTTTTCGATGCGCTGTTCCACTCAACTCGAACACTGACTTGAGGAGCATGGCCATGAAAGCGGTACCTCTGTCTGTTACTATAATTCTAGGAGCACCATGCCTCAGAACGATATTTTCAATGAAAAATCGTGCCGCTTCTACTGCGGTTCCACTTGATAAAGCCTTTGTTTCTGCGTAGCGAGTAAGATAGTCAGTAACGATAATTACCCCCTTATTTCCAGTACGCGAAGTTGGAAATGGTCCAAGGAGATCCATTCCGATTTGTGCAAAAGGCATGGTGGGCACTTGAACTGGTTGCAACAATCCGGCTGGTTTTAAAGATGGCAATTTTCGTCGTTGACAATCGAGGCACGTGCGGACGTAATGCTTTACAGTGCCTGCAAGCTTCGGCCAGTAGTTTTTTTTTGTTGAATTCTGGCCAATGAGCGCGTGTATCCGAGATGGCTGGAGGTTGGCTCATCGTGGCAAGCGCTCAGGATCTCATCGCAAATGGATGTCGGGACGACAATTAAGTGGGCATTTCCGCTGGGGGCAAAGTTCTTCTTGTATAGGACACCACTGCGAAAGCAGAATGATGGCAGGCTCCTTGCAAATATCTTGGGAACGCTTGTAGACTGGCCGTTAAGAAAATTAATAAGAGGGAGCAACTCACTGTCTTCTTTCTGCTTGGACGAAATGGTGACCGTTTCGACCACACCTAAAAATGCCATGTCATCGTCTTCTGAGACATCATCTTGCTTTAGAGGCGACCTGGATAAGCAATCAGCATCAGAGTGCTGTCGTCCCGACTTATAGACGACCGTCATATTGAATTCTTGTAGGCGTAAGCTCCAGCGCGCTAGCCCACCGGATGGGTCCTTCAAGTTGGTCAGCCAGCAAAGAGAATGATGGTCGCTGACTACGTGGAAGGGACGGCCGTAGATGTATGGGCGAAACTTCAGAACTGCCCATACTACAGCAAGACATTCTTTTTCCGTTGTGGAATAATGGGACTCGGCATGGGAAAGCGTCCTACTTGCATATGCAATCACTCTCTCGGCTGAGTCTTGCCACTGGACGAGTACAGCGCCTAAACCTACGTTGCTGGCATCAGTGTGGATCATGGTTGGAGTGTCCTCGTCAAAGTGAGCAAGCACAGGGGGTGTCTGCAGGCGCTGTCGTAGACCGTCAAATGCTGCTTGTTCCTCTTCGCCCCATAAAAATGGAACATCGTCTCTCGTTAGGCGTGTTAAGGGCGACGCTATGTGCGAGAAATTGGCGATAATTCTGCAGCAGTAGGCGCAAAGGCCAAGAAAACGTCTTAAGGCCTTCTTTTTTGTTGGCACCGGAAATTTTCGGACGGCTTCGATGTTGTCGGGGTCCGGACGAACACCTTCATGGCTCACCACGTGTCCTAAGAATCGGAGTTCCTTGAAACCGACATGACATTTCTCAGGTTTCAGCGATAAGCCAGTGGACCATATTGCTCGAAATACTAATAGCAGCCGTCTTGAATGTTCCTCAAATGTTGGTGAGAAAACAATGACGTCGTCGAGGTATACCAGACACGTCTGCCACTTAAGGCCTGATAGGACGGTATCCATCAGTCTCTGAAATGTTGCTGGGGCTGAGCACAATCCGAAGGGCAAGACTTTAAACTCGTAAAGCCCGTCAGGCGTAACAAAAGCAGTCTTTTCTCTGTCCCGCTCATCAACCTCGATTTGCCAATAACCGCTTTTCAGGTCCATCGACGAGAAGAAGCGTGCATGCCTCAGCCTGTCAAGTGAATCGTCAATACGCGGTAGTGGGTATACGTCTTTCTTTGTCACGCGGTTCAGCTTGCGGTAGTCCACACAGAAGCGTAAGCTGCCGTCTTTCTTCTTAACTAGCACTACCGACTACCGATGATGCCCAAGGGCTTTTTGACGGCTGAATGATGTCATCATTGAGCTTTTTCTGGACTTGTTCTTGGATTGCTTCGCGTTCTTTCGGTGCGACGCGGTATGGGTTTTGTCGAATTGGTCTTGCCGTCTCTTCCGTTATAATTTGGTGCTTTGACAGTGGCGTTTGATTTACCCTCGAGGTTGACGAAAACAATCTTCAAACTGCCCGAGAATATCTAGAAGACTCTGCCTCTGCGCTGGCGATAAATCTGTGCTCACGTCGACAGGCAGTGGTGTTGAAGCGGCCGGCGTCTCTGCCTGTTGTACTGCGAAGCACTCGCGGAATTCTACAATTTCTTCGAAGTATGCAACTGTGGTACCCTCTGCAATGTGTCGACGCTCGTTGCTGAAGTTTGTCAACAGGACCTCTGCTTGCCCAGACACTACACTGACGAGACTTCTGGCAATAGCGATTCCTTGAGAGAGTAAAAGCGTCGATATTTGTTCCGTGACACCTTCTCCACTATGCTGCGTGTTACGCGTGACAGAGACGAGGCGGCATGACAACGGTGGCATGGTCACGTCGTCAATCACGCGCATGGGCTTGCGCTGCAGCGCTGCGCTATGGTCCGCTGAGAAGGTCAGTACACAATCCGGTATATTTATAATGGCACCGTACTCCCGCAGGAAATCCATACCCAAGATGGCCTGTTTACAACGCTCAGAAAGAATAACGAAGGTTGCCACGAATGATGAATCCCCGATCTTTATTCGTGCGGGGCACTTTCCGGTAGGTGTCAGCAGCTGGCCTCCGGCTCCTCTAATTTGCGGCCCCGTCCATTCCATTTTTACCTTCTTGAGTTGGTCGGCCAGATTCGCACTCATTATTGAAAAGTCCGCACCAGTGTCGACCAGTGCGGTCCCATCGTGACTGTCAACTGAAAGTGTAATGTCGGCGGTGACAACCTCGTCTTTCGTCGGTTCATTCGAAATGTGCGGCAATTCATGCGGCGGTAATGGGGGATTTTCAAATCTTTGGCAATTCGCAACCTTCCCCCCTAAGGTCGCTGCTTTTAGTTTCCCCTGCGTGGACTGGGAGATCTTCCTCTCGCCATGTCCGTGGTGCTACCTCTATTAGATCGAGGAAAATGACCTGGGGAGGGCGAGCGTGACCGGAACCCAGGAGAAACGTCTCGCGGGATCGTCGCGCTCGTTTCAACGTTGCGTCTTCCGTCGAAATAGCGCCGAGGGGTAGTGGACGGAAATCCTTGATACCCGGCAACGCGATGAGGACAATACCGCACGATGTGGCCTGCTTCCCCACAATGGAAGCACAGGGGCCTGTAGTCAGGGGTACGCCATATGTCGGTTTTGCGGAGTGGGGGTCGCATCGGCCTCGACGTTTCCCTGTGGTACCAAGGCACTGTCGGCGGCTGTTGCTGGTGGTACTGTTGAGGTGGCGGCACGTTAGATCTAGGCTGTAGACGGCAAATATCTGCATATGTTGGCCTAACTATTTCAGTGTTCGGCTCGGGGAGTGAAAGCGCTTGTCTTATTTCTTGGCGAACAACTTCTGTGACCGACGCAATCGCGCAGTCATTCGGTGTGGCGGCGAGCTTCTTCACCTCTTCTTGCACAATTTTGCGTATAAGGTCACGCAAAGAACGCTCGTCAGGAGTCACAGTGGTCACGGCGGTTGCGCTGATTTGTCCGCTGTTGTTTGGACGGTCGTACTGGCGGTACCGTAGCTGTAGTGCGCGTTCTATGGCGGTCGCCTCCTTCGAAAATTCGTCGACGCTTGAAGGTGGGTTCCGAACAAGACCAGCAAACAGCTGCTCTTTAACACCACGCATGAGATGGCTGATCTTTCTGTTCTCGGACATATCGGAATCGGCTCGATGAAAGAGACGAGCCATGTCCTCAACAAACATAGCAACAGACTCGTTGGGCTTTTGAATCCGTGATTCAAGGAGTCGTTGTGCATGCTCCCGCCTTTGGGTGTTTGCGAAGGTGTCCAGGAACTTCCGCCGGAACTCGTCCCACGTTGACCACACGCGATTCGTGAACCACGTGCGAGCCCCGTCTTGAAGAGGGAAATACACGTACCCTAACTTCTGTGCGGTGTTCCACCCGTTAACGTTGGCTGTGCGCTCGAACTCCTCAAGCCAGTCATCTGCGTCCTCATATGTGTTGCCATGGAAGACCACAGGAGTTTTAGGGGTGAAAACAGTCACCTGTGTCGTGCTAGGGCTCGTCATGGTGGGGCAACTGCTTCCCGGCGTGGTCATGTTTTCCGTCCAAGGACCGAACTCTGGGCTCAGGCCTAACAGGCGGCAGCTGGCGCGGTGAACGGGTGTTTCGATGAGCGGAAGTCTTTGTGGACTAGATCCCGGGCTGTTGGAAGGTGTCCTGACATGTACCCAGCACCTCCACCAGTGTCACGACGCAGACACTGCAGGAGTTCGATATAGAAGAGCTCACTTTAATTAAAATGAAAGGCGCTCGTAAAGAGGACCGGGCAAGAGCTTCGTCTTCCTCTCTGGCTGTGCGAGCTCTCCTCTGCAGGTTGAATGCGGCAATATGCTGAAATCCTTTGTTAGAAATAAAAAGAAGGTTTATTTGTTTACCATTTTTACACAAAACTATGGCAGGGAAAGTTGCCATAAATGTACCTTGTTGCGTTAAACTAGCCACTACTACGAATACCCACCGAAAACATGATCGATCAGCTGCACTTAGTTGCACAAAGTGATGGTTACGAACATAGTTATTTTTCTAGATTAGTTGATGTCTGAAATTCACTTCCTCATGAGATTTTTTCTTCTGATAGTTTTGCTGTATAGTTGGAAACTTATCTACTTGGGGATTACAGTGTTCAAATGTGTTGTAAATTTTGTTGCTGTTTCACACACATGTGACCTCTGTTAGCGTGAAGATACATGTTTCTTTTTGTTTGCTGGTGTGAGTCACTTGATGTTTCTTATGCCTCTCCTGCCTGAACCAAAATGCTGGTCTACAGTATGTTTAAATAAATATTTGTTGGATAGTGTGAGGTTGACTAAATTAGAAAATAAAAATAAAAAAAGATTGAGCTCATATTTTATCGCCTCACTCGCACCTCAAAATTTGTCAAAAATGCACAACTGCAGTCTGCCTTCGCTACAACCAATTACATATAATCACGCAGCTCCTCTATCGCAACTTATGTGACTGTTAGGATTTGTGTACTAGAACGCTTGTTGAAGAAAACAAAAGAATAGACAAATACAGAAGACACTAATTGGCGCTATTTTTCATAAGGGCGTTTCTTTTGTTTTTTCGGAAGGAAGGATTGACACACAAAAATCATGAAATAGATGCGGTTTATTAAAAAAGGAAAGAAATGAGGAGGCGTAACGCAAAAAAAAAAGCTACAGCACAGTGATACCGAAAGTGAGCCATTTTCTAGGAGACCGTGGCCACAATTGCTTTGGTCACGCCTGCATTAACAAGTCTTCCATTACCCAAAGGAAATTTATTATCTTTTATACCAGTGTCGCATGGGTACTTCTGACCGGGATCAGTGAGTCCAGATAGAAATGTTTGGTCGCTACTGCTGCGCAGATTATGCTGATCTTGATCCCAATCGGGTGTGATCGCGATTATAAGCGACACCGTAGCAGCACCTCATTCGAATCGAACTTGATCCGGAACGGGTCTTATTGCGATAAAAATGTGTGATGCCGATATTAATTACAGCCCTGTCTGCTACATGACGACTTAGCTCAGTGATTACTTTTTCCCTGCAGTGCTCCTGTTTTCCTATTTGGCTTGCACAGATTAGTGTTCGTGACACTAATAATATGCGTAGTTTTGCGAATAAACCTATTGAAAAATTGAGCGCTAAAATGACGGGTCGTACACGCCACAAGTGGATATGCCACAAGCGGAACTACATCATATGCAAACGCACAATATGCTATCATGTGGCAGAAAAATATCCGCATCGTACAACTCCCCATAAAAGCTTTTATTTATTCAGCAAGCCCCATTTATTCGACGGTTGGAAGAAGCTAATCCTTCAATAAACGGTTGCTTCAGTGTTTCTAGTTTAATTATCACCATAAAAAAATTCAGCACTACTGTGGCGCGGAAGCTGCCGTAAATAACCCACATTCAATAAATCTGTGGGCGCCCGCGGGAGCGTCAAAAAACGGCGCCACGCGCCACGCCTAGGGCAAGCGGGTGAAGAAAATTGAGGAGGAAACACGCGTGTAGAGGAGAGTGTCGTTACTTTCCCAGGATCAAGGAGCTTTAGGACTAATGAACAATTTCAAGCAAGGCGGGGATTTGGTGCATAGTTTTTGTTACAAAGTCTGTAAACATTGTTTCACATTTCCTCTCCCTATCCAATCGTATTCACTATTTTTCTTGGACATCTCTGAACGAAACCACTGAGGACAATGTACCATGTCCTAGGGTTACTACATCGTGTATATGTCTAAAGCGAAGCGGCTAGATTTATCGAAAATACTGTTCATTTATTCTGACTACGTAGGGCACACGTGCTATCGCAATGTGCAGTTACATCAATGTACATTTCACTTATGGGGCGTAAAGTACAGTTCAGGGCCGATGACTGCAGATCGAATTTTATATTGTATATTTCGTTTGTCCCTTTCTACTTTCACCACTTATAAGTACGATAGTCTTTCTTTGGATGCTTCGATGCAGAAAATTTGGTCTCCTCATCTGTCTTTTTTTGATTTTGTGCGTGTTGCCCGACAAGGTAGGGCGGCGAAAGCTTTATCTCTTTCTAAGTGACCAGCCATCTTCATCTGGCCTCTACGTTCAGACGTAATGACATAATCAATAAAAAAACAATACACATATTTTTGTGCAACATTTGTACTGGGCCATCAAGTAGTGTGTTACTTTGTTTGTAAAATGCATAGATTGTAAATACATATACTCCAGTGCTTATCACATGGCTGTGGAAATGTGACCCTATGACGGGAAAAAAGTGGTAATTCCTATACTTCACTAAAACTAAAGCTCCTACCTAACACTACAAGGTTCTGCCACGTACCAGTGACTGCGTTCTAGAAATACTTCGTTTCTTCAAAGTGCTGCTGAATGGCATCTGTATCTCACACAGAGTCTACTCGCCGTTTCTTTCGTGCAGAACGTCAGATAAGCGTTATATTATCTCGGTCAAAAGGAAAGACTATCCTCTTTCGACAATCTTTGCCAGCAAAGCACGCAAATACATCACCAATTGTTATCTATTTTGGTATTATTATTGATGTGGAATATGTTTGTTACTCAATCATGTGCTTAGTGTCTAAATAAAGTGTTTTTGTTATGAAATATAATATCGCTTTTTTAGAACTGCTTGTACAATGGCCAGGGGCTACGTCAGGTGCACGCTCGCGCATTTAGCCCTTACTCTTTAAGTTTTTTGTGAAAAAAAAAAACTATAAAATCTGTGAATGTGCGAATATCAATAGCCAACTGTCATTGTCGTTGCGCTCGAAAGATAGCATTTAACAGCGTTAAATGCTACCTTTCATGCGCAACGTCCTCCCATTGTTTCCTTTCGAAGAAAACAAGCTTCCCGATAAAAAGTATCAATAAAATTACTGAATAACATTGAGTGCTAAGTCAGTCAAAAGGACCCATTGGCCAAAAAAGTTTTAATGTCTGAAAAATTTCCAGTGAGAAAATAGATCGAAACAGGGGAGCAACTATGCATACAGGAATATAGAAGGTGCGATGGAAAACTTTACTTGGGTGAGCGTGAGGACCACACTTCTTTGCCGTGTATAAGTTAATTACCAAGCGTCATAACTGATTTAAATGTATGAGATCTTTTCAATAAAGCCTTGAAGCAAAGCCAGCAAAACCACAGAAAACGATAAAGAAGCACAAACCGCATGTCTCCAGCGTTGTGTGCGTCTGGCTCTTAATGGCGCCCTCTGCTCTTGCTGGCTTTTCTTCGAGTAACATGAATGAACTGGCCCAGGTATCAAATCTTCTACGTAAATCCGGATATCATTGAAATTTCGATAATTACTAGTACAATATCATTAGCATTGAACTGTCAGGGATGTTGAGTGTTTGTGGTATTACACAACTCCGTCAATTCGGCTAGAATGTTGAGTGTTCCTGTGCTGCAGTGAGAAGGACATGGTAACTTCAAGACGGGTCACGGTTTTTGTATTGCATTATCTGAAACAGATAAGTTACAAAATTACCTCCTACGCGTCTAAAGACCCATTGATAGCTAAATACAACCTAATCACGCTTCCACCAGTAAGAGAAGATGGGAAATTTATTTCTAAAGGCAACACGCCACAACGAACGTTGCGGTCTTTCAACATGCAGTCCCTGTTTTGCTTCAAACTCACGACCTCTTGTGAAATCTTCTAGCTGCTTTATCGTCATCTTGACGTTGTCGCACTGTTTCTTATGGCGATCACATGAACAGATACCTTGTACTGTTGATGTTACTTCTGTTGAATAAACTTTTTTGCATTGCTAGATGCTGTGAGAAAATTCCCGCTTGAATGTCTGTGTCTAGAAAATAGGTTGTTCGCTCCTGAATATGCTTTCTAGTTACACTTTTTAAAGGAATTGTGAAGGTCACTTTACTCGCTGCTGCTGTCACATTTATGAATAAAGCGCGCTGCTCTCACGCAAAAAAGTAAGAGCTGTGACCTTTCGCGCTCGTACTGTGTATGTTTATAATCTGCGTGCTTCCTGCTTGAGGTACATGCTGCAAGTTTCGAGATTCATGCTGTTTTTCTTTTTACAGCAGTTTGTTGCTGTAGCGATCATTTGCGCACACTTGTGGTGAAACAAAGCACACTAGATGCTCAACTGCCTGTGTGCAGACACGCTTGGCTCACCATACAACAATTGCTAGATAGAAGGATAAGCCATGTTTTTTTCCTTCTCAGACTAGGTCTCTAGGGAGCTATTTACATGACACATTTTTCTACTGGCGATTCCAAAACGAGGTGATAGCTCCCACATATGCATGAGAGTTGCTTTTTAGGCAAGTTGTTACATAAATAGCAAACTACAAAAGCCACAAAACGTCGATATTAGAAAAAATTAGAAAAAGCAGACCAGCGGAAACAGAGACAGAGAGCAGAGACGTGGCATAGCTCTCACATAGCTCCGACAATACTAGGCGGATAGCCACGTAAGGAAGGGGCCAACACTATCTACATTGTGGAGCCAACAGAGGGCAGGCAGCATGAGCCACCTTCATTGCAAGACGAAGCCACCTCAAATAAATCCTTCTAAGATCTTGTGGTACAACGTAATCTACATAGGGCTTTATAGAGTCACATGTGATTTGGTGATAACTGAGTGATCACTTATTTTGTCTGATTATTTTACACTTTCATTGCCATTTTCCTTTTTATTTTTCAAAACACAATTAAGGCCTTACAATCAGAATATTCTCAAGATGCGTCAGCACTCGCGTCCACACTCTCGTTTCCATTGTCATTGCTAGGTGAAGCTTCAAGTGAACCCAGCGTATCGTTGACGTTGGATGACGCAGTTTTGCTGGAGCTGTCGTCAACTGAGTCAGCGTCGTCAGAAGTCGTAGGAGATTCAGAGTCACCAACTGCAGTCACATCTGTCTCTGGTGGCAAAGCTTCAGTAGCGTTTGAGCCTCGGTCTGTGCCATTACCGGGGGGTACCGCTATATCGACGTTTTGCCGCACATTGCACAAAACGAAAGGCATAAACGGAATCTGAAATTGGAAGAACAAAGGTAAACAGTAGCAGCAACACATTTAGTGATTTTCCCCTTTTTATTTTCACCATAGTTTGTTGCTTATTCATGCTCTAAGAATAAGGCTATTACTACCTGTTGGACTGGCATCTCACGTAAAGCTTATCGTACATAAAATATAGAGAAAGCTCTTCCTGTAAACGGAAATTTATATGCTGATGGTTGAAAAATAATTGCAGTACAACATTACGATTCATCTAGTGGCTAAGGTACTCGGCTGCTCACTCGCAGGTGACCACACCAAATCGCGGCTGTGGCGGCTGCATTTTCGATGGAGGTGAAAATGCGGTAAGGCAATGTGCTCTGGTTTGGGTGCACGGTGGTCGAAATTTCCAGAGCTCTCTACTACGGCATCTCTCATAATCGAATAGTGATTTTGGGACGTTCAACCCCACATAATAGTCAATCAACATTACATTTCAAACTATGCTCAAATGTTTATTAGGAAAATTGCATACAAAAGAAATCTACCATTTGGGCTTCTTGATGCCTATCAACTGTTTATTAGGAGTGACTACAAAATAGATGAATCATGCAACTCTGAATAACAGGCATCAATTAGTTTCTGTATCAGCGGCAAATACAACAGAGATGCCTTGAAGCGAACTTCAACCTGCCCTTGCGAACTGATGTGCTGAGGAAGCGGGCTTTCGATAGACAGCATCTGTCACCGTAAACGAAATGTGCACAACTTTTATGCTTGTGAAATGAAAACCAATGAAATAATTCAAACGCAGATTTTCACTCTCACCTCTTCACGCTGTTGTCATCAGAAAGTATTTTTTATATGATCTCTCATGGTAGCTGTTACCGCTATACTCTTGGAGAGAGTCCTATCGTAACCTGCCTCCATTATTATTTTTTTAGCTGTTATTTGCTCTAATTGTGTGACTTACAAGAGTACTGACATGAATTTCAAAATTTTCCGTCTGGTGCTCTAAATAAAATTGGTGGTGTTGAGAAACCTAAAAGAGTGCTGAAGTGCTGGCGAATGCAACGTGTATGCTTCCAATGCCACTACCATAAAACAGCACTTTTATTTTCGGTATCAAAGAACGGCTTCTGCGTTAACTGTCGGAGCATTGTGGCGTCACGAGAAGACAGCAACTAGCAACGTACCGGTGGCAAAACTATCATTTGCTCATGGCGCATGCAAGCAACGATGAGGCAGTTGTTGCCCAATGACAACCACTGCTGCGATTTATGCTGCAACCAGGACGCAAAGCTTGCAAACTCAAGAACTGTCCTCGCTCGTCGTCATAACGCCCATTGCAGGGGCTCCGGCTTGCAGATGCTGGGCAACGAAAACATTGTAGTCAAAATAAAATATCTTTACATGATGTCTCACTCTGGCGTGTGAACAGCGTTTACACTGCCTGCCTAGAAAACGAAAAATCCGCTTTTTGCGATGCCCTTTTGGAGTACTCTATTTGGCGCATCCTCAACCAGAAACAGCCGCATTGCACTTGCACTCGCAAATAAAGCACAGATAATGCAGTTAACACCGCGTCGCTTTATACTCCTGGTTCTGTCTGGAACACAAGGTATTCGAAAGAATACGACTGCATGCTGCATTTATTTGAACAAAGATTCGTTTTCTATTCATTCGCTATACCGCCAAGATGCCTTAACGCTAAACACCACCTATGCTTCTGGCAGCGCATTCAGCAGCCCCGTTGATTGACCCTCACTGCTAAAAGCGACGTACGCATGATCAATAAATAGCGCCATTAGTGCTGGAAAGATGGAAAGATAGCAAAGGAGCTTGGAGATATTAGCGCCTCAAATGAAACGAAATCAGTGATTTATCTTCCCAAAAAAAGGAAATGCTGTTAAAATCAATAATTTACTTTCCCTTAAAAAGAACCCAACTTGACGTTTCCTGCAAGTAGGACCAGCTGTTTTTTTTTTTTCAAAAGAAATAATGTGTGACACCAACGAGTGAAACACAGGTTGAACCTCGACGTCACCGCTACCAGCAGTGCTGGCCGTGGTCTAGGTGGTGATGTTGTCTTAGGCGAGGTTAACCTGGCAGTCCTGGCGGGCAAATGCTCCGCCTGTAGTTACGGCAGGCGGAAAAACCAGTACATTGTGAATTCCATTCGAAATCACCGAGCTCACTTGTGTGAAGTAACACGTAAATATGCCAATCACTGTACCAAACTATTGTACTTACCGGATAACAAGTCTTGTGTATACTTTTCGTGACAATTACCAAATCAACATCTTGCGCTGAAAAAGAAGACAAAAAACTATAAACAGCTTAGAAAAAAGTGGCCCCGTATCTGCAGCTTAATCTGAAAATGTCGAGATTCGATTGTCTTGCGTAGCGAGAGAGTGAAAAAAAAACATTTATTTGCTGTTCTGTGCAAGAAAGTCGGTGAATAGTATTCGGTGAATAGTATTCTGGAAGCGCTGCGTTAGAGTGCCTCGAGCGTGCAGCGGAGGCGGACGAACGCATCAAGTCACGTCACACGTCAGACATGAGCGTCATTGGGCAGTTTTCTGGGAAAACAAAGCGCGTGGCTCTGAGACGGGTGTGCGCGCCCGTCTCAGAGGTGATAAGGTGTAGAACGCAAGACGACGGGTGGGTGCCACCAACGTCTTGTCTTAGCAAAGCGTTGTAAACACTCGCCTTTGCGTGCAGGCGTTGCACGGTCAGCGCAGCGTGATAAGCGCTACGGTCCTTAAAATTACTTATGTATGCCTTTTCTAGTAAAAGACGCACATGCAGATATATACGTGTTGTTATGGTGCCCCAGACATGCATAATAATTGCTGTTTAATGGACAATCGCACAAGTATGAACGCTAAATCTTGAGCAACATAGATGGGCACTGCGGATGGGGTCAGCCGTTTCAAGTACCCGGTGCCATTAGGAGTGAATAAACAGACAAACGTACAGACAGACAGACAGACAAACAGACAGATCAAAATTTTTGCGTCGAAGGTCCCTAAGAGAGACTATTGTCTTTATTAGTTTTCTGGCTAGCGCAAGAACTTGAGTCGAGCATAATCAGCTTGGTATGATCATGATCCACCAGGTGCAGCAACGTTCAATAGAGGGAGTAATTTAAAAGTGTAGTTTTTCTAAAGATGCGTTCGAAGGTATACGACTGTCCGCAACCGGTCCCGACTGGTATGAATTGAATCGACAGATGGTGTAACTGTCTCGGCCACGAACGTCGTGGTAGTCCCGAGGGAAACACACATTTACTGCATCTTGCGGGCTCTGCCGAGTTTCCAGGAATCTTTTTATATGCGAAGCCGCCCTTTCCCTAACCTCTGTAACGCTTCCCCTCTGTACGAACGCGCGGCACACCACAGGTGTTGGCGCGGTGCGAAGTAGATCACATCTCTTTTGCGCGTTCACGTCATGCTCCCCTCGCAGTTCGAGCTGACGTCACTCTCTCTCTCACCTGCCGCGCGCTCGCCGCGGCACCCGCTGCTGCCGCTTCTTCCGTTTCCCATAACAATTGTCACGGGAGCCATTCGCTTCAGGGTCGACTCGTCCACTCACGCGCAATAGGCCTCACGCGCGCCTAGAGCATGAGTTGTAATATGTCTGTGCTTGTCACTTACACGACTTATGCGAGCCTTCGCTTCAAACGAATCTTCAAGCGCTCACCACAGCACCCGCGTTAGCGCCGTTCAACCCGTGACGCCACCCGTGCGCAGCGCAGCTGGTTCGCATTCCATCATGGTTACCATCAGGAAGATGGTCCACTTCTTTTATTCAACCTTTTCAGCACGAACATACAGTTTAAAAAAAATTGGTTTACACTCTTCTCAGTCATTGATTTTCCTTCC